>NW_004798085.1:32778-34071 GCF_000002075.1 Aplysia californica | reverse complement strand
GGGGGGCAAAGAACGACAGATACTCATAACCTTAACGACTTTGCAGTCAATAACTTAAAGAGAAAATACAAGCTGATCAAGAAATTAGACAACAGGAAGGAATGGGGTGCCATGATCGCCAATGTCTAAAGAAGACGAAAGAGTTCTAGCAATACCTCTAAGCTTCCGCACAACTCTTACTAAAACTGAGCTGATGAAAAAACCGATGTTTTTGTTTTTAAAAAAAATTTTTTTTAAAGAGTTCAGTACTGTTACCTTGTGTGTAGTAAGTGAGGCTAAAGCCAGGTCCAACACGTTTACTGTCTGACACAAATCTCACACTAATGTAGCCGTCTTTGAACATTTGGTAACGATTTTGATGAGGCGGAACACATCGATCACTTCCCCACTCGAGCCAGAATCTGTTATTAGAGGAAAAAGAACAAAAACACTGAAAATCAATTAAACAAAACATGAGCAACGTTCTTCTTCATTCCCTTTACCAATACATCAATTGTGAGGCAGCGTGATGGAATCAGGCTCTCGTCAAAATAATCAAAATTTTGTTTTTTGGCTCAACACCTTTCATGCCCATTAAAGGACTTATTTCTGTGTGGATTTTTCTGAAAAACGTTGATCAAAGGCACAAAAAATGTAACTTTTCATTTACCATGGACTGTTAAGCTAAGGAAATAACGAATCTTTGGCAGCCATTTTCTCACTAATTTTACCTCTGAAAACAGGTGACCCCCACCTCCTTCTTTTGCAAATATCTCGACTTGTATTCAAGATAAATTGATATTTTCTATATTGAAAAAAAGACAAGTGAACAAGCTTTAAGATGATACCAATAACTCTACATGCCCAAAATTTGACGAGAGCCTGATTCCACCACGCTGCCTCACATTTAGATTAGTGTAGATGTCTTACTAGCCCTTTGATACGGCTTAGATCATTTAAGAGGCGGGCTGCCTGTACGGGCAAACCAGGGCTTAGAGGGATACAACATCTCAGGACAAAGAGAAAGATAAAAAATCACCCCACTCGGGAATCGAGCTTGAGTCTCCTGCGTGTGCAAGCGAAGCGCCGCGCCGCTACACCACAGACGCGGGTTTGCCTGTAGTACAAGACTGGAGACTTATTTTTACCACATGAAAAGTGCAGGGGTGAACTAAAAGACTATAGAACGATGCAGGAGGTCAGGAAAGCGGGTGTTCTTTAATGAGTTCTTTAGTTGGGAAAGAAAGTGAGGCAAGGAAGCAGAAGAAGAAGAAGAAGAAGAAGAAGAAGAAGAAGAAGAAGAAGAAGAAGAAG
>NW_004798085.1:26161-32218 GCF_000002075.1 Aplysia californica | reverse complement strand
TTCGAAAAGGCAGCAATATGTGAGGCAGCGTGGTGGAATCAGGCTCTCGTCAAAATAATCAAAGTGAAGAAATTTGCTTTTTTCCGCAGGTTTGTGACTTTTTTATCAAATTTTTGTTTTTTGGCTCAACACCTTTCATGCCCATTAAAGAACTCATTTCTGTGTGGATTTTTCTTAAGAACGTTGATTAAAGGCACACAAAAAATGTTAATTTTCAGTTACCTCGTACTCTTAAGTTAAGGAAATAACTAATCTTTGCGGCCATTTTCTTACTTATTTTACCTCTGAAAACAGGTGACCCCCACCTCCTTCATTTGCAAAAATCTCGACTTGTATTCAAGATAAATGGATATTTTTTTCCATGTAAATAAATACAAGTAAACAAGCTTTAAGATAATACCTATAACTCTTCATGCCCAAAAATTGACGAGAGCCTGATTCCACCACGCTGCCTCACATATTGATTCATAACCTTTTACATTGATTTTTAAAGGAGCAACTATGTTTAATTTTGTCAATAACATGATATATGGAGGGAAACCATAGTTAGCCTAAAGGGAAACTACAACGGGAAAGCCCAATGTAAAATACTTCATAAACAGATCGAATATAAAAGTTAAGAGACACTGGGCAATTACTGGAAACTGATGGGTATTGGCATTTTTGTTGGCATCTACTAAACTAGGGGAAAGGAGGGGGTGGTGGTGGGGTCAGTAATCAATATTATATAGTTTACTTAGTTTCCAGTATACAGCGCTACAAATCCGCTTGCGCAGTACAAGACATTGCTCGGTTGTTAACAGACGTTCTATTATTCTACGAAAGTCCAGAAAATCCTACTTATCTATGTTCGAACTAGATCTATATGTTTTTATCAAGGAGTGTTTATGTCTTCTCAGTTTGGTATTAACTTGAATGTAGATTTTTTTAAATAGGAAAGGAATCATAAGGAAATAGAAGGTACTGAAAAAAATGTTAGACATTACTGCAAAGGGGGGGGGGGGCCTCTCGTTGTCTAGAGGTTACTGTGTTCGCCTCTCATTCAATAGGTTCGGGTTTGAAACCCGACAGGAGAGACGGCAAATTTTCTTCTCTAAAATTGTCTCCTTTTTACCTCCTTTCCTGCTATCTAATCATGTTGTTGTCTGCTTTCGTGTCCACTTTCTGACCCCACCTTTCCCCTCTGCCCCCTCTTCTTGGATCCTGACTCTTTCTGAAGCCTTTGTACTGCTACCACTTAGCTCCTTCTTACTGCTATCTTTCAGCCATATCCCTGATGTTTTGGTAGGTAAGATCTAACACATAGGCTTCTCGTATAAGAGCAAAAAATCTCTGAGGTCCCGTGTGCAAATTGCGTACGTTAAAGATCCCTTAGTGGTCCTAAAACCTACAAGAGTAGACTTCCATAGCCACACGTGGAAAATTCAAAATTCGAACCAAACTGAAAAAAATGTTAAATGTTTACAGCATACTCATATGACCTCATGTAGCTGCGACAACTGTAAAACACGTACTAAAAAAGACATTACTGGCTGCGTTCAAACATGGGATAGCCTTCCATATGTGAGGCAGCGTGGTGGAATCAGGCTCTCGTCAAAATAATTAAAGAAGAAAATTGCATTTTTCCACAGGTTTGTGAATTTTTTTCAAATTTTTGTTTTTTTGGCTCAACACCTTTCATGCCAATTAAAGAACTCATTTTTGTATGGATTTTTTTAAAAAAACGTTGACTAAAGGCACAAAAAATTTTAATTTTCAATAACCACAGACTCTTAAGATAAGGAAATAACTATTCTTTGGCGGCCATTTTCTCACTAATTTTACCTCTAAAAACAGGTGACCCCCACCTCCTCCTTTCGCAAATATATCGACTTGTATAAAAGATAAATGGATATTTTTTTCATCAAAAGTAAAGACAAGTGAACAAGCTTTAAGATAATACCAATAACTCTACTTGCGCAAAAATTGACGAGAGCCTGATTCCACCACGCTGCCTCACATAATATACTAAGCGTAAAGGGAAGTTTGAGGCGCTCATATGACTTTATGCAGTTGCGATCTCCGTAAAACCTATACTAAAACTGTAAAACAATATTACATAACTCATCAAATCTTCCGTACGCCCCATAAACCAGCAGCCTTTACCCTTTAGCTTTAACTTAAAGCCAACAACTGATAAGAATACAAATTCTGGGGAATACGGTTTTACAGTAAAAAGCAAAAGGCAATTCTGTGACATTGTAGGTTGGTGGCCAACAACAAGGGATTTTTTCCCCCCATATAGAACCAAGGCAAATGAGTCGAGTTGTACTTTTACCACTAAACCTTAACAATTATGGCCATGTTTTATTCATTTTTAAAATCAGATTAGAGCTGCAGACACAGTGACCCGAATAAACGAAGCAGACCATACTAAAATGACTGCACCACCCACCCTCACCCAAATCAAGGGACAGTCAAGGCTTCTAAAATTGTGAGGCAGCGCGGTGAAATCAGGCTCTCGTCAATTTTTGGGCATGTAGAGTTATTGGTATCATCTTAAAGCTTGTTCACTTGAGGGTTTTTTTTGATGAGCAAAGATTTCGTTTATCTTGAATACAAGTAGAGATATTTGCGAATGAAGGAGGTGGGGGGTACCTGTTTTCAGAGAAATTAGTGAGAAAATGGCCGCCAAAGATTAGTTGTTCCCTTAGCTTAAGAGTCCGTGGTAACTGAAAATTTCCACTTTTGTACCTTTAATCAACGTTTTCATGAAAAATCCAAACAGAAATGAATTCTTTAAATGGCATGAAAGGGTTGAGCTAAAAAAACCAAAAATTAAATACAAATTCAGAAACATGCGGAAAAATGCAAGTTTTTTCACTTTGATTATTTTGACGAGAGCCTGATTCCACCACGCTGCCTCACAATTGCATGGTCACTCACGTTGGGTAGAAGTCTGGATAGTCGGTAGAAGTCAGTTGTTGTGGGACGCTGGTGGCAGTGAGGGACACGTTTCCACACCCAGGATCTACAAGTAGGACAGACGGGGGAGCGAGAAGAAACAGTAAAAGTACCGTAATAGCCTACTTATGACATCAGGCTTGTTCAAAATTTGAACGGTGTTTTTGCCTGGATCATTTTTGTAGGATTAAAAACCATTTGCAGACTTACTTACTTACTTGTCCTTACTTGTCCACTGTGTTGGGGTCACTGCAGTCGGAACATGTCCACCTCTGCTCTCCCCCCCCCCCTCTTCAGGATCCATCCCAGAGTCTGTCTACTTATACTACAGGAGAAAAGCGACTGTAGTCACACAATGGTGAGGGTATCAATTTTGAGCGCTTGTTGACTCATAACTGTATTACTGTTCAACTGTTTGTTGATTAAGGTCGACAGATTTTGCACTCCACAAACATAACAAAAAACCACCAATCAAACAAAAAGGAAGTTACGAGTCCACAAGCTTTTAAAATTGGTGGCACCCTAACGATTTTTAGTTGGTGACTACAATCGTTTTTCCCTGTAGCCTTCATTTCGAAATCAAAGATCATTCTTTTCTTACATGTTACTGTCAAACTATACCTTTTTTCGGCACTTATACGACCTAATTGTGCTGAAAGTGCCTCAAAACTTTTACTGAGGATATACAGACAGAGTGGACGCGTCTTGCTGGATTTTTCGGCGCTTCTTTTTGATGATTTGATAACGCGACGCTCCTAAGATGCCTGGTGTGAACGGAGTAGGAGCGTCTTTCTGTCATTAAGATCTAGATTAATGGACGAGGAAGTTGTTTTTCAATGGTTGATGTTATCATGGTTACATAAACGGGGACGAGCCCGATGTCGATAGAAAAAAATCAAAGACGAAATGAGTGGATAGTACCATCACCTAATGGACGAATTACTAGGAAGACAATTTTTTTCCACTCAGGATTTATTATTAGATTTATTATGTCTCTGAGGTTTTCATCGCCCTTATTATAGAGGCATTTTCTTTTCTCAACCGCATGCTTCCGTGTCCATTTTGCACAACGTTGTAATGAAAACGATCTTACAAACTACACACACTAGAGTGCAGTCAAATATTCGTGGTGCAAACTTTTGTCAAATATTTCCTCAACTATAGAACATAAAGACTCTTCGTTTTGAACAATGACTTTTCAAATTGTCTTAATAGATCTTTATTTTTGTAAAAACCTACTAGCTGTATTCTAGAAAATCCCTTAATAAATACTAATAAAAAATCCCAGTGGGTGGTTTCTACAAATTTTAAAAGGTTTACAGTTGGGACAATATCGCTTTTAAAAGCAAGTTCATCATTTAATTTTCTAATCGCAAGAGTATGCTTATTGAACGCATGTTTAAAGAACCTGAACTGCAAAAAGTATTAACTATAAAATCAATTTCTTGTAACAAACTTTACCACAAGAAAGTGTCATTGGTGAGCTGTGACGTAGGCCATATGATGCGTATGCAAAATGTATGTGAGAAGCAGGATATGCAGTGAATAATCGTATTTTTCGTATAACAGAGATTTGTAATATTTTGCGAGATATAAGTTTATGAAGAAAAGCTTTTTTTACGAACCGTACGTATAAAGTATGGTGAGGGTGGGGGAGGGAGTGTCATTGATTCACCCGTTAAAGAGATATTTGATGGTTAAGTTGTGCCACAAATGTTTTTAACCGCAATATAGAGGCCTAGATCGAGTAGCGATTTGACAACTGAAATTTTAGTGCAGCTTGTAGTGCACTCACAGCACATTTTTTATACGTCTTCGTCGCAAACGCGTTGCTTCCGCGACGACCCCACTCCAGCGAGCCCCACGGTTCTTTCGTAAATAAAATTTGTCGTCATCAAAAAGATGCGTCACGAACGTTTATTCGTCGTTTCGGCGATGCGTCCGTCGGCGCCCACTCTGTGTGTACACTAAAACTGAAAAACGATAATTAATCTCTTTGTAATTGCATCAAATTAGAGCATCGTAATTTTATATATTTTTTGTTAACGCCAACTGGACACAAACTCACCAGGTGTATCGATCACTTCAAAGATGAAGGAAGACGAGCCGTTACTTGTGTGAGCACCTCTTTTAAGGGTTAGAGCCAGGGGGTATCTGGAGTAGACCCACTTGTAGGGACGCCAATCTCCATTGTCGAGCAGTGGGTGAATTTTGCTGTGACCTGCCTCATCATATTCAACTGGGAACGAAAAACAGAGGATTGTGGAGCGGGGAGGAGGGAGGGGGGGGGCGGGCGTTGTGCACATAACTACTTCTGTTTATCACGTTTTTAATGTAGCAAAAAGGATGCAGGCTTCCGACTCTGCCTGTCAGGACCAACGTGGGGTGAGAGGGATGCAAAGTCCTAACAGAATTACCGAAATACTTTATAAAAAGATTCACTGCACTCGGGAATCGAACTCAGGTCATCTGTGTGCGACAACTAGGCGCCTAACCATCACTCCACAAAGGCAGGGACCTGTCACAAGACTAGATGAGGAAAGTTATTATGCGGTACCCGTTATGCCTACTCTAAGCAACGGATAACCGGGCTAGTTAGTCTAATGATATCAAGACAGTGACCCGAATGCGGGTGGTTGGCGGGTGCTCTGGTGTGGTCTGCTTCTTCTTTCCTATCAAACATCTATCATCCTTATCTCCCCTTCTTCTTTTTTATGTTTGTTACTCTCTTGTAACACTTCTAATCTTCTGGCGCTCCTATGACCTTATGCAGTTGCGAGCGCCGTAAAACCTCTACTAAAACAACAAACAAACATATCAAGACATGGGTATCAAGATACAGACCAGTTGGAGATTTTTTGTCAGACAAGCTGTGTGTGTTTTTTAAGTTTTAATTTTAGTAGAGGTTTTACACATCCGGTTTAATAGCGGCTGAGGTCAGTCGCTGTTTCTTAGCTCCTGTGTTATCGGTGATTTTGATACGAATTTCAGTGGAGAAAAGTGGTTGTAAGTGGTGGTAAGAGGTATCATTCGTATACTCAAGTAAGTTTTGATATTTTTGTTGTAATTTGTGCACTGTATACTGTCTTTTCTACTGTCTGCATAATTTTTTCT
>NW_004798085.1:22188-22981 GCF_000002075.1 Aplysia californica | reverse complement strand
TTTTTTTTTTTTAAACAACAACAATCAAATAACAGAAGCATGTTTTCTTATAATTATAAACGTAAGCACCATCCCACATCATCACTTACCACCACCATCACCGTCATTTCTAAGGTCATCATTGCTCTCAGATCCTTCACAAACATCTATAATTATCTTAAACATTTATATGTAACAGTTATATGTCATAACAAATTTGTACGTTATACATTATTGGGCACTCTCATACGCACATTTTTCTACTAATCAGATGGCGTCAATATCATAGACATGGGCAAGGGACCAAAAAAAAATAATAAAAAAATAAAAAAATAGTAGAGGTTTTACGGCGCTCGCAACTGCATAAGGTCATATGAGCGCCAAGTCAACAGAGAAGTCTTTACAGGGAATCAGACGTACTCTGCTCACCTCTCTAGCTTCAGCAGCAGAAAGTCTGCTTCGACTATCAAGGCACCCCGGAAATAGCGGGTCACAAGAGTGTTACAAACATATAAAAAAGGTAGGGGAAAATGACAATAGTACGGATTAGGAAAGAAAAAGCAGCAGTTCCCTGTTGCAGTTCAGGCACAGTTATGAGCATGACACTGATGAATCAGCCCATTTACAATTACAATTCTACTATGCATAAGAACTCGAGATGTTAATTACCCCCCCTCCCCCCCCCCCCTTGGGCATGGCTTAAAGACGCTTCAGTTAGTAGCACCCTTCCTGGGGTGCTGTGTGTGTGTGTGTGTGTGTATGTGTGTGTGTAAGTGTGTGTGTGTTTGTATTTGTTTTAGTCTGTGTTGGTGTG
>NW_004798085.1:21050-22088 GCF_000002075.1 Aplysia californica | reverse complement strand
GGGGGGGGTGTCTGAGAGAGACAGACAGACACACGGACAGAGAGACTGACAGACAGACAGACAGACAAAATAACAAGCAGACCGACTGACGGACAGACGGACAGAAAGACAAACACACACAAGCATTCAGGCGGAAGGAAATGGAGAGTGGACCTGTGTTTACGAGCATGTTAATGCGCACCGTGTACATGTAATATGTGTGTGCGTTGGTGTGTGTGTGTATTTGTGTATGCGTGCATGCATGCTCGTGCTCGTGCTATCGCGTGGGTTTATCATACTATATGTGAGGCAGCGTGGTGGAATAAGATTTTCGTCAATTTTTGGGCATGTAGAGTTATTGGTATCATCTTAAAGCTTGTTCATTTGTCTTTATTTGGATGGAAAAAATATCCATTTAGCTAGAATACAAGTCGGAGATAGTTGCGAAAGAAAATGGCCACCAAAGATTAGTTATTTCTTTAGCTTAAGAGGCCGTGGTAACTGAAAATTTACATTTTTGTGTGCCTTTAATCAACGTTTTTCAGAAAAATTCCCACTGAAATGAGTTTTTTAATGGGCATGATAGGTGTTGAGCCAAAATACAAAAATTTGATAAAAATTCACAAACCTGCAGAAAAATGCAAGTTTCTTCACTTTGATTATTTTCACGAGAGCCTGATTCCACCACGCTACCTCACATATGGGTGTGCGTGGGCGTGTGTGTGTATTTGTGTATGCGTGCATGCATGCTCGTCCTCGTCCTATCGCGTGGGTTTGTCATACCACATTATTATATTCACATTTAATTTTGTGTCGAGGAATCTGGAGAGAAGACACTGTCAATGCAGAATCAACACGAATTATCTTGAGCTGAACTCGCTTTAGTTTTTAATGAACAAATCGTTACCTTTGTATTAAAAAGTTGTATATAACATAATTGTGCGTTTCAGGATCAGAAACCAAAGTTTTATCTATTGTATCAAAATCCTAAGATTATCTGGAGTTGTTATCCAGATCATATCTATCGCAGACGCTACACACATAGCACAGGACCGAAAC
>NW_004798085.1:17700-20007 GCF_000002075.1 Aplysia californica | reverse complement strand
TGATGATGATGATGATGATGATGATGATGATGATGATGATGATGATGATGATGGCTGCTACATTTTTGTGATTACTGCTGCTGCTGCTGATGTTACTACTACTACTACTACTACTACTACTACTACTACTACTACTACTACTACTACTACTACTACTACGGCCACTACTACTACTACTACTACTACTACTACTACTACTACTACTACTACTACTACTACTACTACTACAAATGCTGCTGCTGTTGCTGCTGCTGCATTGGAGAAATGATTATTATGATGATGAAATTAAAAGAGATCACTATTTCTCTAAAAATCCTACCTTTGGAAAACGTCGCTTGGCAACGTGTACTCAAATCCTTCCTTCGTCAGTTCTGTGCTAAGTCCCTTGCACTCTTCATCTGACGACAGTAGTGGTGTATTTTATGAAGCATATGTGTCACGACACGGTGGAATCAAGCGCTCGTCAAGTTTTGGGCACATAGAGTTACTAGCTGGGTCCCTTTTCCATGAAAGGAACGATCGGTGCATGACCATCAAGTGAAAGTCATTGGCCTACTAAAACAATCTACTGGAATAGAGCAATAAATCTTGAGAGAAAAGTGACACATTATTGTGTTTCCAAGTTGCCAATTATAGAGTAGATAATGTTTAAATTGATTCTCTATTCCGCTTTCGTGGTTGTACCCTCCATAATTTCAAAGGTGTGGGACAAATGCGCACTGCTAGTGAACGGAAACTTTTCAATAGCGTCTTAGAAAACGGACTTTCCCAAAATTAGAACTCTGTGTGGACGAAACAAAGAATTTGGAAAAATCGAGGAAAGCAACTTGCGTGGATTTTTTAAAAGTAAGGTCCTAGCCACATGGATGCTGTGGACGCCTGCAAAGTTTCAAAGGTGTGGGTTAGGTAATAAGGAAGGAGTTCCTGTACAAAGCCTCCCAAGGCCACTTTTAATATATAGATTAAGACCACATTAAAGCTTTAGAATTTGGGCGGAAAAAATACCCCTTCTTTCTTGGGTTGAAGTTGAGATATTTTCTTTTGAAGGTGGTGGGGTCGTCTGATATGAGAGGTAAAACGCGTGAAAATGGCCACCAAAGTTTGGTGACATCCAAAGCCTGAGAAATTAGGAATTTTACATTTTTCGTGTCTTTAACGAAAATTTTTCAGTAACATGTAGATCTAGATCTAATCAGAAATACGTTTTCAAAAGGGCATAAAAGGTGTTGAGACAAAAATCGAAAATTTGAAAGAAAAAACAACAACTACTACCTAACGCCCAGACAAATGCCGTTTTCTTTGATTTAATGGTTTTGACGAGCGCCTAATTCCACCACGCTGCGTCACATAATATTATAAGCGGTGTACATTGGCAGGATCGGTTCGGTTCGGTTTGGTCGTCGGGCCTAGCCAGATTTTCTTCCGTGTACGGGCAAAAGCTACCAACGAGGGACAAAACGAAAGAAACCAATGATGCCCTTCACAGACAAACACGTTTGTTTTCAGGTCAAGGCCGCGGGTCGGGTGGTCGGTTTGGGTACAGACAATAATTATAGGGGGTGCCCATTGAGGAGTCGCATCTGGTTGGGTCTGGTCGGGTCTGGTCGGGTCTGGTCGGGTCTGGTCTGGTCTGGTCGGGTCAGGATGATCGCCCACCTCGTCGCCTGAAAACAACCGCGTTTGTTTTTGAGTGGGCGAGTTGGGCGCGATTGACTTGTGCCACGATAGCCAGTTTGCGTTCTCAATGTAGCCAGCAAACCGCCCCGACCAGACCCGTCCCAGAATGGGCACCCACAATTACGTCTTGTTAGGTCACGTGACCATCGTGAGATCAGGAGTTTTGGGGCAGAAGGCCAAAACATTTCAAAATAGATATTAATAGATAGCATTTGGATAGCGCAAAGCGTTTTATACTCTACATTATTACCCCAGCAGATCTGATAGCATTCTGAAACAATCTCAACTCCCCAGGAAGCATACAGTGCAAGCTGCCTTTTTACAGGATCTAAAACACTAACATCTATCGTGACGTTCTGTCACTGGACACCAGGACCTTCCACGAAACTTTTTGTTGTTTTTTTGTGTGTTTTTTTAGAGTGGGGGTAAAACTTGTCGTCCACAAAGACTTAAACAAAAAATCATAAAACTGAAGGTCTAGTAAAATTCTGCAGTAACCGTTTTTCCTGGATCAAAACTTCACAAATGTAGTACCCATAAAATTGACCTTGCTAATGAATCTTGAGTCGATACCATCTTGTCATAGCTTCATGTGTGCACACGGCTCTATGTGTGTTTGTGTGTGTGTGT
>NW_004798085.1:6340-13840 GCF_000002075.1 Aplysia californica | reverse complement strand
TGTTTTCATTATATTTTTTAACGTACCAGGGCCTCTAAGAAGAGAAAACACAATGCATAAGAACCGTGAATGCAGCACGGCGCGTTTCATAAAGTCCACTGATAAAATCGTGAATTCAAAATTTAAAGATTGTGAAATTAAAGACCGCATCAGGCGAGATGCGAAAACGCAAATCGTGAATCCCACACTTTTTTGAAGAATGACTATCTACGCTAAAAATTTACTTTGGTATTATTTCTTAAAGGTACGGCACTATATGTGAGGCAGCGTGGTGGAATCAGTCTCTCGTCAATTTTTGGGCATGTAGAGTTATTGGTATCATCTTAAAGATTGTTCACTTGTCTTTATGTGGATGAATAAATTATCCATTTATCTTAATTACAAGTTGAGATATTTGCGAAAAAAGGAGGTGGGGGCCACATGTTTTCAGAGGTAAAATTAGTGAGATAATGGCCGCCAAAGATTAGTTTTTTCCTTAGCTTAAGAGTCTGTGGTAAATGAAAATACATTTTTGTGCCTTTAATCAACGCTTTTCAGAAAAATCCTCCCAGAAATGAGTTCTTTAATGGGCATGAAAGGTGTTGAGTCAAAAAACAGAAAGTTGATAAAAATTCACAAACTGTGGAAAAATGCAAGTTTCTTCACTTTAATTATTTTGACGAGAGCCTGATTCCACCACGATGCCTCACATATTTACCCATTTAGTTTAAGTCTTGAACCTCGAATGAGGGAGACAATCTGTTTTTACCCCCTCCTGTAAAATGTGTTTCGTGTGGAAATCATGATTTCATCAGGCGACCGACAAAAACGTAACAAAAATAAAAACAGAAACAGAACAAAAATGAAAACAAAACTCTCCTTCTTCCCAAATTAAAGGGGTATACCCCCCCCCCACCACAACAACAACAACAACAACCTCCCCTCCCCTTTTGTTTTTCTTCCTTTCTTTGGAAAGAGTTTTAAGGCGCCCCCAACGGTGAAGGGTTTCAAGAGCGCGGAGGTAAAAATAAAAAATTTTTAGCTGAGAAGAAATTCTGGAATTTTACCCGGGTGGCGCCGCCGAAGCCTACTCTTATCTATTTTATACCACCAAGGGACCCCTCTTTAACGTGCGCAACTCCTTCACACGGGACCCCCTAGATTTTTTGCCCTTGTCCGAGAAGGCTAGATGCAGATCTTTCCTACCAGAAGGTCAGGTGTGTGGCAGAAAGACAGTAGTTAGAAGGAGCCAAGGAGTAGCAATAGAAAGGCTGTAGAAAAAGTCAGGAGCCCAGAGGATGGGGCAAAGGAGATGAGGGGGTAGGGGCAGAAGGTGGAGACGAACGTAGATTACAGAACATTGCTAGAGAGGAAGGGAAGAAGGTGAAAGGAGACAATTTTAGAGAAAAAAAAGTTTCGGTCGCTACTCGGATTCGAACCCGGGACCTTGGAATGCAAGGCGAACACCAAAACCTCTCAGCCACGAGAGCCTGCCCCCCCCCCCCCCCTCCCCCTCCCCCATTTACCTGTGTATGCAGAGAAGAAGTCCGCCGGGGTGTAAGCATTTGTTCGTGTCTGGTCCAACACTTGGAGACTCAGGCACCACGGGTCGTTGGTGATAGTCACAAGGCCACTGTAGGGAGATCTGCTTGGAGAATAAATAGCTTTGTCATTGACGTACCGGTGTCACGACACGTTTTCGTGGGTGGATGGAGGGTGCTATTGGTGGGTTCTACTCCCTTTCTTTCTACGTCTGTCTGGTCTATCTGTCTGTCTGTCTCTTTGTCTGTGTGTCTGTCTCTGTCTGTCTGTCTGTCTGACTGTCTGTCTGTCTGTCTGTCTGTCTGTCTGTCTCTTTGTCTGTGTGTCTGTCTCTGTCTGTCTGTCTGTCTGACATGTTATGGAATGTATGAAAATAACTGCTCATTTTCAGTATTTTCCTATATTATATACAGTTATGGTTATTTTGATGTATCATTTGACTAGGTGCAAACATATTTTTTGAGTTTCATCTGAGATTATAAATTTTTTGTTTTCAAATTTTATCCGCAGCCAATCACAATTGTGTTGCATAATTGCCTCTTACAGGTACCAAAGTTGAAAAATACTCAAATAAACAATACATATGTATTTTACAAACCATACTGAAAATGTTGGTATAAAATATGTTGATATTTATTTGAATTTATGGCCCCCAAGATCTGTGCACTGCGCACTAGTCATCATCTCATTTCGCCCTCCCGAAAAAAATTCGTCCACAAGCCGAAAATGATACGTAGCGAATAAGCTAGTAAAACACGAAAAACTGACAATTGTTGTTGAGATCAGCCATTTATGTAGCGTTACCACTTTGAAAACTGCTTTTTTTTGGATATAGACACATCGTCGACTTAGAGACAAGCAGGATATGGGCAAGACTAGTCTAACAAGTCAATATAACCAACAAGAAACTTACATTTGAACAGATAATCTATGTCCCTCTTTCTTGGGATGGCAGAATGGCCCCACCGTAAAACCTTCTACAAAAACCATGTGAGGTATAATTGTGTTGATGGCGGCAAAAACTTTCACAATCAACCAAGTCTAATAGAAGTTGTATATTCTACATACACCGTCCCTATCTCTTCTCCTTTAACCGTCGGGATCACAAATCAAGGGACATAACAAAATGATAAAAATGCAATGGCATGAGAGGTGCATTCATTAACTTTATTAATCACTACGCGCGCGCACCTGTGTTTGTGTGTGTGTGCGTGCGAGCGCGCGCACGCGCGCTGTGTGTGTGTGTGTGTGTGAGAGAGAGAGAGAGAGAGATAGATAGAGATAGATAGAGAGAGAGAGAGAGAGAAAGAGAGAGAGAGAGAGAGAGAGAGAGAGAGAGAGAGAGAGAGAGAGAGAGACCCAAGCCTGCAGAGGTGAATAAACAAACAATGCTACTATACTGGTGATAAAAAACTACCACCCTATGTCCGATCGATTCGTCATTCTTGTAGAAAAATCATTCTTTTGAAATTGAAATATGAAATATTATTTTACAGATAAATCAAGGTGAAGCTGAAAGGTTTATTCTTTTAAAGCCAAAACGTCTCTTTTACAGGGTAAAAAATAAGTCACACATCAGTACACCGTGTGATCTCCATGTGCATTCAGTACACCAGTCAGAGTATCTCCTGCACATAGAATACAAATACACAAATCTTCCTCAAAATGTTGTTTCAGGCATCAGTGAGAAGGGCTTGCTGCAGCTGTCAAATGGTTCTGGGATCGGGGTTCACGTCACGAGCAACACAGTTAATTCTGTCCCACAGGTGCTCAATTGGGTTAAAATCTGGTGAAATGGCAGGTCGTAGATCCATTACAGCGCGGTTATTCTGGATTTTTAAGAATTTAATTCTGAGTGGAGTGCACGATGTGCGGATGCATTGTCTTGTTGGGATGTCATAGTTTGAGTGTCATGTTGAAGAAATAACAGATAATGCTTATGTTGTCTCCTGTACACTTTTATACTCCAATTATTGTGGCGTTCAAGTTAAATCTGTTCAACTTGCTATTGAGAATCGTCCGAGAAGGTGACGGTGTCCTACAGCTCTACATACAAAAAGTTTGCCTCTGGCTGACGGGAGAACGTCCAGGATATTGTCATGGGCGTTTTGAGCAGTTGTCCTGAAATGATTTCTCATGATGTGCATTTGTCCTGATGTCTCACTCTTGAAATGGCATTGTTGATAATGTTACCCTTGGACGGCCAAATTCTGGGTCGGTTTTGACTAGAGACCAAGTCACAAGGTGGCGTCATCTCAGTTGGCTGATAGTCCTTCTGCTGACGTTGAATGTCTTCGCAACAGCAGCGCCCAATCACACCGACGGCTTGATTTTTCTGACTTTGAATTAAACGTACCATCTCTTTTGGGTGACAATGATCAATAGTTGATGCGGTTTTAATACATAATACAGATATTCAAATATTTCCCAACCTCCCCCTCTAACCAAAAAGCCTCCCACGTCTCCCACAACCAACAATAAACAAAGACAGACCAGGACTCACAGGCTCTCTCCTTCCCCTCCACAACAAACTGTCCACACAACACAACAATGTCATCATCACAGATTGTTCACTTGGTCACTCCCTGACCAGCTAGACCGGGTACACAATGGGCGCCTTTGGCTTTGTCTATGGTGGACATAAGTACAGATGAGCCTAGTCAAATCCTTTATTATACTATTATGCACAAAGAGAAAGATGCTCAGGCACAGACTTTATCCTTTGATTTCGACTGATAATTTTAATTCTTTTCCCGTGAAATGATCACGCCTTTGTCACAATTTGTCTTTCATTAATGGGTTATGGTTTTAATACAAACCGTGTTTCTGCCAGAGAAACAGACACAGTTAAGGAGGAAAACTTTAAAAATAAATTAATAAAAAGATCAGTCAGAGAATGAATGGCAAAAATAGTGCGAGGTTGTAAAAGTAAAAGTTTGTCGGTAGGAGGTTCTAGCTGTCTGTTACTTCTGTAATTGTCAGAGGTTACATTTTTCCTTTCAGTCAGTAACCTTCACTGTTCTGAATATTCAACTTAGATTAAAAAGAAAGCTTTTAGACCAAAAGACTGCTATACAATAGTCCGTTATTCAATTCTGCCCCAGCTTCATCTCAATACACAATAGATGAATTAATATTTCCCAACCTTCCCCCTCTGACCAACAAGCCTCCCACGTCTCCCAAAACCAACAATAAACAAAGACAGGCCAGGACTCACAGGTTCTCTCCTTCCCCTCCACAACAAACTGTCCACACAACACAACAATGTCATCATCACAGATTTTTCACTTGGTCCACTCCCTTATCAGCTTGTCCAGGTACACAAAGGGCGCTTTTGACTTTTTCTAAGGTGGACTTAAGTACAGATGAGCTTAGTCAAATCCTTTATTATACTTTACTTGGCGTTAAAAAAAATCAGACACCCCTTTTTAAAATGTTTTTTGTATTGAAAGACTGATTTTGAATTGAAACAATCACTCTATAAGGAAAGTTTGAACATTTTACAAATCAATTACACAAAAAAAACAATTGTTAAAAATGAACTTTTTTCTGAAATTTGATCGTTTAATTGTAGGCCCTAAAATGAAAAGTCACAGTTAATACCGCGTATAGCCGCCGTGGGCATTGGCGACTTCTGTGCATCTCTGCCGCATGCTTCGCACAAGTCTTTGTATGGGATGCTGTGGAATGTTGTTCCATAATATGTTTGTAAGTGCTGTACGTAGCTGATCCAAGGTGACCGGCTGAGGTCTAAGACGTCGGCTCACAGCCGGGGCACTTATGGTTCTCCGCCCCGGCTACTCCCTGGCTGTCTTGGTAGCAGGCCGGAAGCGATCTCGTAGGTGCAAGACCCGAATGTACCGGTCATGGGCTGGTGTTGTAGCTCTAGGACGACCCGTCCGGGGACCATCGTGCACGGATCTACACGTCTGCAAACGATTCATTAGTCGATATATCGTGTCTCTTGTCACATTGAAGGTCCTTGCAACATTCGCTATTGGCGTATTGGCCCTCAGCATACCAACTGCCTGGTTGCGCTCTTCGTTCGTTAAACGCGACATGCTGTATCTTTAGATTTAGATGTTTTGCAATGAAACTTTTAACGTCTTATTCTTGGCTACAGATAAAAGATGTGTTAAACCCATACAATAAAAAACCCAAAAACGTTCGAGAAAAATGACAAAACACGGTTTTTAACAAAAAAAGACATGAGCTTTATTAACTGGGCACCTGATCATAAATGCAGGCTGATCAGGAGCGTCAAGTGTTCACAATCACATGTGGAAAATTTCAACTCAATGGGTTTTCAACTTTTCATGAAACACGCAATTTAAAAAAAATGTGTCTGGTTTTTATTGACGCTAAGTGTATTATGCACAAAAGAAAGATGTCCAGGCACCGACTTAATCCTTTGATTTCGACAGAGAATTTTAAGTTATTTCCTGGTGAAATGAGAATTTTAAGTTATTTCCTGGTGAAATGATCCCGTCTTTGTCACAACTTGTCTTTCGCTACAAGTCATCAATGGGCTATGGTCTTAATACAAACCGTGTTTCTGCCAGAGAAACAGACACAATTAAGGAGGGCACTCATGGCCTAGAGGCTAGGGTGTTCTCTTCTCATTCATAGGTCGCGGGTTGGAATCCGGGTAGCGGCCGAATAATTTTCTTCTCTAAAATTGTCTCCTTTCATCTCCTTTTCTGCTTTCTTGCAATGTTCTGTCGTCTGCTTTTGTCTCCTCTTTCTGCTCCCCCCCCCTCTGACCTCCTTTGCCCCCTCCTATGGGCTACTGACTCTCTCTGCAGCCTTTCTACTGCTACTCCTTGGCTCCTTCTTACTGCTGTCTTTCAGCCACATCCCTGACCTTCTGGTAGGAAAGATCTACACCTAGACTTCTCGGACAAGGGTGAAAAATCTCGGAGGGTCCGTGTGCAAGTTGTGCACGTTAAAGATCCCTTGGTCGTCTAAAATCGATAAGAGTAGGCTTCGGCCGCCGCCAGGGCAAAATTCAAAATTTTCTACCAACTGAAAAAGTTTAACGTGTCCCGTGCGATCATATGGCCTAATGCAGTTGCGAGCGGCGTAAAACACTTACCCTCCAAAAAAAGACACAACTAAGGAGGCAAACTTTGAAAATAAATTAATACAAAAAGATGAGTCAGAGAAAGAATGGCAAACATAGTGCGAGGGCGTAAAAGGAAAAGTTTCTTGTTTGGAGGTTCCAGCCGTCTGTTACTTCTGCTGAGGTTACATTTTTCCTTTCAGTCAGTAACCTTCATTGTGCTGAATATTCAAATCAGATTTAAAAGAAAGCATTTAGACCAAAAGACTGCTATACAATAGGCCGTTGTTCAATTCTGCCCCAGCTTCATCTCAATACACAATAGATGAATTAATATTTCCCAACCTCCCCCTCTGACCAACAAGCCTCCCACGTCTCCCAAAACCAACAATAAACAAAGACAGGCCAGGACTCACAGGCTCTCTCCTTCCCCTCCACAACAAACTGTCCACACAACACAACAATGTCATCATCACAGATTGTTCACTTGGTCACTCCCTGACCAGCTAGACCGGGTACACAATGGGCGATGGTGGCTTTGTTTACACTTGACTGAATACCTTAGACTAGTTTCAATTTTTCAAAGGCGTAATGTTTTCCAAATCTATTTCCTTGCTCTGTATTTCAAGTCACCAGTGAGCAACGGTCTCAAGATCTTGTTACTGTTAGAGACAACGGAAACGTTCAGAGAAAATTTTAAAAAATTAAAATCTAAGCATATTTTCAAAGGCATTGATAAAAAAAGAATAGCGAGAGAGCGTTTTAAGGTAACGAAGCAAAAGTTGCACGGAGGTTCTAGCAGCATATCTTTTTCTTGAACAGTCAGAGATCTCACATTTCTCATTGCTCTCGGTGACCTGCACAATGCCAAATAAAATAATATATTAACAAAACCCAGCAACCCAACTTACATTAAC
>NW_004798085.1:0-6240 GCF_000002075.1 Aplysia californica | reverse complement strand
AATGCTACTATACTGGTGATAAAAAACTACCACCCTATGTCCGATCGATTCGTCATTCTTGTAGAAAAATCATTCTTTTGAAATTGAAATTTGAAATATTATTTTACAGATAAATCAAGGTGAAGCTGAAAGGTTTATTCTTTTAAAGCCAAAACGTCTCTTTTACAGGGTAAAAAATAAGTCACACATCAGTACACCGTGTGATCTCCATGTGCATTCAGTACACCAGTCAGAGTATCTCCTGCACATAGAATACAAATACACAAATCTTCCTCAAAATGTTGTTTCAGGCATCAGTGAGAAGGGCTTGCTGCAGCTGTCAAATGGTTCTGGGATCGGGGTTCACGTCACGAGCAACACAGTTAATTCTGTCCCACAGGTGCTCAATTGGGTTAAAATCTGGTGAAATGGCAGGTCGTAGATCCATTACAGCGCGGTTATTCTGGATTTTTAAGAATTTAATTCTGAGTGGAGTGCACGATGTGCGGATGCATTGTCTTGTGTGGATGTCATAGTTTGAGTGTCATGTTGAAGAAATAACAGATAATGCTTATGTTGTCTCCTGTACACTTTTATACTCCAATTATTGTGGCGTTCAAGTTAAATCTGTTCAACTTGCTATTGAGAATCGTCCGAGAAGGTGACGGTGTCCTACAGCTCTACATACAAAAAGTTTGCCTCTGGCTGACGGGAGAACGTCCAGGATATTGTCATGGGCGTTTTGAGCAGTTGTCCTGAAATGATTTCTCATGATGTGCATTTGTCCTGATGTCTCACTCTTGAAAATGGCATTGTTGATAATGTTACCCTTGGACGGCCAAATTCTGGGTCGGTTTTGACTAGAGACCAAGTCACAAGGTGGCGTCATCTCAGTTGGCTGATAGTCCTTCTGCTGACGTTGAATGTCTTCGCAACAGCAGCGCCCAATCACACCGACGGCTTGATTTTTCTGACTTTGAATTAAACGTACCATCTCTTTCGGGTGACAATGATCAATAGTTGATGCGGTTTTAATACATAATACAGATATTCAAATATTTCCCAACCTCCCCCTGTAACCAAAAAGCCTCCCACGTCTCCCACAACCAACAATAAACAAAGACAGACCAGGACTCACAGGCTCTCTCCTTTCCCTCCACAACAAACTGTCCACACAACACAACAATGTCATCATCACAGATTGTTCACTTGGTCACTCCCTGACCAGCTAGACCGGGTACACAATGGGCGCCTTTGGCTTTGTCTATGGTGGACATAAGTACAGATGAGCCTAGTCAAATCCTTTATTATACTATTATGCACAAAGAGAAAGATGCTCAGGCACAGACTTTATCCTTTGATTTCGACTGATAATTTTAATTCTTTTCCCGTGAAATGATCACGCCTTTGTCACAATTTGTCTTTCATTAATGGGTTATGGTTTTAATACAAACCGTGTTTCTGCCAGAGAAACAGACACAGTTAAGGAGGAAAACTAATAAATTAATAAAAAGATCAGTCAGAGAATGAATGGCAAAAATAGTGCGAGGTTGTAAAAGTAAAAGTTTGTCGGTAGGAGGTTCTAGCTGTCTGTTACTTCTGTAATTGTCAGAGGTTACATTTTTCCTTTCAGTCAGTAACCTTCACTGTTCTGAATATTCAACTTAGATTAAAAAGAAAGCTTTTAGACCAAAAGACTGCTATACAATAGTCCGTTATTCAATTCTGCCCCAGCTTCATCTCAATACACAATAGATGAATTAATATTTCCCAACCTTCCCCCTCTGACCAACAAGCCTCCCACGTCTCCCAAAACCAACAATAAACAAAGACAGGCCAGGACTCACAGGCTCTCTCCTTCCCCTCCACAACAAACTGTCCACACAACACAACAATGTCATCATCACAGATTTTTCACTTGGTCCACTCCCTTATCAGCTTGTCCAGGTACACAAAGGGCGCTTTTGACTTTTTCTAAGGTGGACTTAAGTACAGATGAGCTTAGTCAAATCCTTTATTATACTTTATTAAGTCTTTGTATGGGATGCTGTGGAATGTTGTTCCATAATATGTTTGTAAGTGCTGTACGTAGCTGATCCAAGGTGACCGGCTGAGGTCTAAGACGTCGGCTCACAGCCGGGGCACTTATGGTTCTCCGCCCCGGCTACTCCCTGGCTGTCTTGGTAGCAGGCCGGAAGCGATCTCGTAGGTGCAAGACCCGAATGTACCGGTCATGGGCTGGTGTTGTAGCTCTAGGACGACCCGTCCGGGGACCATCGTGCACGGATCTACACGTCTGCAAACGATTCATTAGTCGATATATCGTGTCTCTTGTCACATTGAAGGTCCTTGCAACATTCGCTACAGGCGTATTGGCCCTCAGCATACCAACTGCCTGGTTGCGCTCTTCGTTCGTTAAACGCGACATGCTGTATCTTTAGATTTAGATGTTTTGCAATGAAACTTTTAACGTTTTATTCTTGGCTACAGATACAAGATGTGTTAAACCCATAAAATAAAAACCCCAAAAACGTTCGAGAAAAATGACAAAACACGGTTTTTAACAAAAAAAGACATGAGCTTTATTAACTGGGCACCTGATCATAAATGCAGGCTGATCAGGAGCGTCAAGTGTTCACAATCACATGTGGAAAATTTCAGCTCAATGGGTTTTCAACTTTTCATGAAACACGCAATTTTAAAAAATGTGTCTGGTTTTTATTGACGCTAAGTGTATTATGCACAAAAGAAAGATGTCCAGGCACCGACTTAATCCTTTGATTTCGACAGAGAATTTTAAGTTATTTCCTGGTGAAATGAGAATTTTAAGTTATTTCCTGGTGAAATGATCCCGTCTTTGTCACAACTTGTCTTTCGCTACAAGTCATCAATGGGCTATGGTCTTAATACAAACCGTGTTTCTGCCAGAGAAACAGACACAATTAAGGAGGGCACTCATGGCCTAGAGGCTAGGGTGTTCTCTTTTCATTCATAGGTCGCGGGTTGGAATCCGGGTAGCGACCGAATAATTTTCTTCTTTAAAATTGTCTCCTTTCATCTCCTTTTCTGCTTTCTTGCAATGTTCTGTCGTCTGCTTTTGTCTCCTCTTTCTGCTCCCCCCCCCCCTCTGACCTCCTTTGCCCCCTCCTATGGGCTACTGACTCTCTCTGCAGCCTTTCTACTGCTACTCTTTGGCTCCTTCTTACTGCTGTCTTTCAGCCACACCCCTGACCTTCTGGTAGGAAAGATCTACACCTAGACTTCTCGGACAAGGGTGAAAAATCTCGGAGGGTCCGTGTGCAAGTTGTGCACGTTAAAGATCCCTTGGTCGTCTAAAATCGATAAGAGTAGGCTTCGGACGCCGCCAGGGCAAAAATCAAAATGTCCTACCAACTGAAAATGTTTAACGTGTCCCGTGCGATCATATGGCCTAATGCAGTTGCGAGCGGCGTAAAACACTTACCCTCCAAAAAAGACACAGCTAAGGAGGCAAACTTTGAAAATAAATTAATAAAAAAAGATCAGTCAGAGAAAGAATGGTAAACATAGTGCGAGGGCGTAAAAGGAAAAGTTTCTTGTTTGGAGGTTCCAGCCGTCTGTTACTTCTGCTGAGGTTACCTTTTTCCTTTCTGTCAGTAACCTTCATTGTGCTGAATATACTACTCAGATTTAAAAGAAAGCATTTAGACCAAAAGACTGCTATACAATAGGCCGTTATTTAATTCTGCCCCTACTTCATCTCAATACACAATAGATGAATTAATATTTCCCAACCTCCCCCTCTGACCAACAAGCCTCCCACGTCTCCCAAAACCAACAATAAACAAAGACGGGCCAGGACTCACAGGCTCTCGCCTTCCCCTCCATAACAAACTGTCCACACAACAAAACAATGTCATCATCACAGATTGTTCACTTGGTCACTCCCTGACCAGCTAGACCGGGTACACAATGGGCGATGGTGGCTTTGTTTACACTTGACTGAATACCATAGACTAGTTTCAATTTTTCAAAAGCGTAATGTTGTCCAAATCTATTTCCTTGCTCTGTATTTCAAGTCACCAGTGAGCAACGGTCTCAAGATCTTGTTACTGTAAGAGACAACGGAAACGTTCAGAGAAAATTTTAAAAAATTAAAATCTAAGCATATTTTCAAAGGCATTGATAAAAAAAGAATAGCGAGAGAGCGTTTTAAGGTAACGAAGCAAAAGTTGTACGGAGGTTCTAGCAGCATATCTTTTTCTTGAACAGTCAGAGATCTCTCATTTCTCATTGCTCTCGGTGACCTGCACAATGCCAAATAAAATAATATATTAACAAAACCCAGCAACCCAACTTACATTAATATAACTAACGTCATTGTTAAATGTTTTCTGTCGGACTTTTCAGTACACAATGAATATCCATAGAAGCATTTTCCAGCCTGCAAGTCTTAAATCTTTCCCCAAAACAACTAAACAATAAACAAAGACGGGCCAGAACTTAGAGTTCCCCACCTTGCCCTCCACGACAAGCTATCAAAACAACACAACAATGTCATCATCAGCGATACAGGGACTCCCGGTAACACCTTCCTCTCCATAGCCATACTGTCAAAACAAACAACAACAACGTCACAATCAAAAATTTCAAACTTGGTTCACTCAGTCGCAGGCTGGCCCGGGCATACAATGGCCTCTGAGGTGTTGACACGTCTTTGATGTTAGCCGCCATGGTCAGTGGGTATGTAATTTATCCCCCCTGATTGAGTCTTACACCTCAGGGCAAGATCTCATCCGCGTACATCGGTTGATATAAATATCGGAGAATCAGTTTCTGTGGTCAGTTCAGTCAGAACCTGCTTCCAGTCTACATCGTTCCCTGAGTTTATCAACCGAATTTGCGTCGCGTTGTACATGGAGATGGAGAAAGTTAACGAGCATGCTGCTGCCTTCAACGCCTTGAACTTGGATAGAGGCCTCTGTGTCGGCAAAGGAGCCTCGGGCGAGGTCTTCCTTGCAGCATCTCGAGACGACGTATCCAGGAAATGTGCCGTGAAGATATTCGACCTGGTGAAAGACAACCGTTGTCATGAGTGGGGCTTCATCAATGAAGTTGATGTCTTGAAGGAGCTTCGCCATCCACGTATCGTCTCGTTACTGGCGTATTTGGGCAGCCCTCGCCACGGATATATTGTCCTTAAGTACTACCCGAAAGGGAGCCTGGAGAAGAGTCTGGGAGCTTTGAAGCCCCCACAGGTGCTTGGTTATATTCGTGATATCGGGGAGGCGCTAGAACACACACACAGTCGAGGAATTTTCCACCAGGACATCAAGCCGGCCAATGTTCTTGTGGACGAGGAAGACAGAGCGGTTCTGTGTGATTTTGGCTTGTCAGGACAGTTGAAGAACGGCAACACCAAAGTGACCAGATGGGTGACCACTCCAGGCTTCCAAGGACCTGAAACCAAGACAGGACAAGCGATGTGCCCTTATAAGGTAAGAAATCGTTTTTATTTTTGTATGTAAACTACTATTTTTTGGTCAATGTTTCTCCCAGTGTTTGTCACTGTTTGTCGAGCTTTTCGTTCTTTTTGTCCCAGATTCTCCTCCAGCAATCTCTTTCTCTCTGTCTCTTTATATGTTTTCCCCTTATTCAATCTCTCAAACTCCCTCTCTCTCTCTCTCTCTCTCTCTCTCTCTCTCTCTCTCTCTCTCTCTCTCTCTCTCTCTCTCTTTCTCTCTCCTTCTCTCTCTCTATCTCTCTCTCTATCTCTCTCTCTTACTCTCTCTCTCTCCCTCTCTCTCTCTCTCCTTCTCTCTCTCTCGCCTTTTTTCTCTCTCTTTCATTCCTTAATCTTCATCTTTCTCTCTTTCTGATCACCCTCTCCACTTGTCTCACTTTCCTTATGATTCTATCTACATGTTTCTCTACGCATCGGTACCTGTCTGTTTAATTATTTTTTTTTAAAGTATAATATATTATAGTATTTACTGTTTTAGTAACTATCAGCATTACATGTCTAAGTCTCCTTATGTATTATGTATGTTCTATCTTTGCCTCTTCTATCTCTCTATCTCTTTCTTTCTCTCTACCTTTCAGATTGACGAACCTCTCTCCCTGTCTCAATGTCTTACCATTTCTCTCTACATACCTACCTACTCTGTTCAGGCTGTTACTCACCCTTTCCCGTCTCCTTATTGAGACAGTTTTTATATGACATAATATCATGTATTATAATATGTATGAGTAACTATGTATCCTTATTGTATGTCTTAGTCT
>NW_004798084.1:327982-329110 GCF_000002075.1 Aplysia californica | reverse complement strand
TTACCTTTTGCAGTGGAGGAGAGACGCCGATTTTGTGTTATTTGGGTTTTTGCCGGTTTTTACTTTTGTTTTAAATCTTTCTCCTTGGTGCGCATTGCTCTTATATAGGAGTCATCTACCGGCGTCTGAGGTGGAGTGTACAGTCTTTTAGCTGTCGCACACAGAAGAAGTGGGTTCGATTCTCGTGTAGAGAGAATTTTTTGAATGGAATATCTCTGGTCTTGATCCTGCAGTGTTGTACTCTTCTCAGCCTGGGTTGGCCATAACAGTAGCAACCTACCTCCTGAATGATCTAAATTGTGTACATGGAAGTGCAACACTTGTGCAGTTGCATTTATGAACGTTGTCTGGTCTTTTTCATTCTCTGTCTCGGCTTTTAAATTTAATTTTTTACTATGTCCTTCTACTGCCCCCCCCCCTTCCGAAAAAAAATCCCTTATTTTCCTCATCCTTCTCGACCCCCCCCCCCCTTCCTCTTTCCCCACTGTCGTCCCTCTGCTCTTCATTGTTTTCCCTCTCTTGGTTTTCATACTCCTCTTTCTCCTCGTTTTCCTCCACTTCTTCTCCACCCCATCCTTCTTAAAGTTCGTATCCTCTCTTTTTATACCCCTTTTCTGGCTGTAGTGGGATTTCTTTGTTTCGATTCTCTTTTGTCTCTTTTTCGTGTTCACGTTACGTTTTACAGGAGATGCCAATCCTGTAAGGTTTTTGTTTGTTGTTTGGTTTTGGTTTTGGTTTTTATTTTATTTTGCTTTGTTTTTTTTTTGTTTTTTTTATCTTTCTCCTTGATGCATGTTGCTCTTGGGTCAGAAGTGTGAGCGTTTGTTTTCATATCATGATCGTCGCCGCATGTTTCTTTTGTTTGTTCATCCTTCCCTCCCCCTTCTGTCTGTCTCTTTTTGTTTGTCCCTTTCTTCTTTCTGTTCCGTCTCCGTCCCCTCCTCCTTCCTCCTTCCTCCCCTTCTCTCTCCCACCCCCTTCCTTTACCCTTCCTCGTCGTTTTCCTCTTCCCTTTTTTCCTCTGGCTCCTATTCCATTTTTTCCTCCTCCTGCTCTTCCTCCTCTCACACACACTGGGCACATGCACACACACACGAAAAGTTCGCTCTCTCTCTCTCTCTCTCTCTC
>NW_004798084.1:322493-323770 GCF_000002075.1 Aplysia californica | reverse complement strand
CTCTCTCTCTCTCTCTCTCTCTCTCTCTCTCTCTCTCTCTCTATTTCTATGGGCGTTTTCTCCTGCGAACACACAAACAGACGCAATGACAGACAGACACACAGAGCGAGTGTGACTCACACGCCGGGAGAATGCCAAAAGGTCCGTCGAACGAGGCGAGATACGAGGGACGAGATGATAGCCCTGGGGTGCGAACTGCTATTTTGATCTTTTGCCTATGTGGCCCAGCTCGCTATCCGAGACCACATCTCTCGAGGCAACCTCCGTTCACCTTTTCCTTTGACAGTACAGTCACAACGTTTTGGCTTTTAATTTTACTTCGCCAATATGGTCTTGAATTTTTTTCTACGTTTCTGTATGATCAACACCAGCAACAGCAACAACAACAGCAGCAGCAGCATCAACGGCAACTGCAGCAGGAGCAACAACAATAATAGTGACAGCAGCAGCAACAACAACACCAATAACAACAGCATAACACCACCACAACCAACAATAACAACAACAATAACAACAGCAAAAGCAACACTGACTGTACCAGCTGAAGCAGCATCTGAACTCAGACGTTAGTAAAGATAACAATATCAATTTCATCTAACAATGACACTATCGCTAACAGCAGCATCAACTTCGCCAACTACAAAACCATTACCAATCAACTTTTTTTTTTACATGTACCTGGTCATCGCCAACTACAACTCCAGCCTCTGAAGGACTCCTTTTTAACTAGTTACCACAAAGTTCCTTTTGGGCCAGTAATGTTCCCCAATTTTTTAAATTTTGGTTTTTGGCTTCAGTTTTGTAATCGATTTTCCTCATTGCCTCTTCCGTTCGCCAAATGCAATCTTATGAAATAAGATCAAAATTGCGATTTTGAAGGCCTACCGTGTAATCTGTTGTTCCATGCTCACCACGGGAAAGTGAAAGTGAGGCTTCGAACAGGATAAATATTTTGATTTTATATTGTTTTGCATTTGGATTAAAAATATACTTTGTTTGCCCGTTACTTTCGTGTATCCCTTTGAAGCACACTTGAAATCGTACATGATAGTTTGTTAATAAGGGTCCCTCTTTCTCTCCAATCTTTGGGCAGCTTATCAGCCAAGTGCAGAGCAAATTATTGCCCGCCCTCCACCCCTCCCCAAAAAACAACAAAAACAACAGGCAACAGCAACAAAAACAATAACAACAGCTGGCTTAAAAAAAAAGTTTTCCGACAAAATCCCCAGTGCCTTTTTTTTTTAACCCAATCAATATGTCAATGTTACCATTTATTC
>NW_004798084.1:317287-319140 GCF_000002075.1 Aplysia californica | reverse complement strand
AACCCCCACGCGGGTATGGGTATCCAGAAGTTGACAGAAATAAAATGAGCGGTCTACTTTATTTAGCCAGAGTGCAACTAGTACTCTTACTTCGGTTTTTTTTTTCTTTCAAATGTCAGTGTTTTACACCTCCATCGACACAGGTTAGATCATTTAAGAGGGCCTGTAGATGGTTGGTGGGCTTTTTGGTGTGGTTTGTTCCTTCGTTACTATCAAATATCTCTCTGCCTTATCCCTCCTTTTTTTTTCTTTGCATGTTACTCTCTTGTAACACTTCTAATCATCGGCACTTATAATAATATAACCATTTGTGTTAAAAATGCTTTAAAACTTTTAAATAAAACTAAACTAAACAACTCTACCTGACAGAGCCAACCCGAGGTGAGTGGAAGAGTTAGAATTCAAAGTCCTAACAGAAAGATCAAGAACTTCGATAAAATTTCCCCCACACGGGAAATCGAAGCCAGGTCTTCAGCGTGCAACAGCGAAGTGCCTTAGCTGCTACCCTACGAAAGCGGGTCTTACTTTTTTTGCGATCTATTGATCGGATGTAAATGATTGATTGATTGTTTGGTTGTACCTGTTTTACTCCCCCATGGGCACACTTTAGATCCTTTAGGAGGCAGGCCGCATCGACTCTGCCAGGGCTAGCCAGTGCTGGATGGGATACATACAACTGTCATCCCTGCAGACATACTGGGATATTATTTTGTTAAAATAACTTCCCCGTTCGGGAATTAAACTTACGTCTTCTATGTTCAATTCAGAAGAGCCTTACCAATGCGCTAGTGACTCTGCATTTTGTGCTTTTTTTCAAGCCTTCCATTTACCGGCGGCGTCTGTGGGGTACAGGTGAGCCGTTCTACAGAGAAGTCATGAGTTCTATTTCTGTGTTGCAAATTGTTTTGTAAAGTACTGATGTCTCTATGTCTTCCTGGACATTGTATCCCTCTAGGTATGGATTGACCCTAACATGGTTGAAGCAGTTTGCTCCGTAAATTATTTAAATTGTGTTGATGAAAGCTTTAAACACTTCCAATTAAAAACGGAAGAAAAAATATTTCCGCCCCTTTCTAGTTTTTGTCCGTCTGTTCAGTATGTTTCCCCCTAAGCGCTCAATGGCTGTTGTCATGTGGGTATACTTCTCTCCAACCTCAAACAAGCTTCTTACTGCCTGCGCTTCCTATTTTGAAGTGGATACGCCAAGAGTGTCGTTGTCTGTGGCTCTTTTTAAGTTTAAGTGGTAGGAGTGGCAAGGTTTGAGTTTGAAGGTTTTGAGGACGTTTTTAGTTGTTGTTTTTGTTTGAAGTTTCATTTTTGGTTATGTGATTATCAGTTACGGAGGCCAGCGCACCGATAGAGAAAGGGAAAATAAGAACCCGAGAAACCGAAATCGGGACTTTTTTTTCTTTTTGAAATGTCGATGTTTTTATGTTGTTTTCTTTACACTCCCTGCGACACAGTTTAGATCATTTTAAGAGCCTGTGGGCTTTGGCCCCGCCTGGTAGGGCCAACATGGGCTGAGTAGGACACAAAGTTCTAGCGGAATGACCAAGAAACTAAAAAAAACATATCATCGAACCGGAATCGAACAAAGGAATTCTGCGTGCGACGGCGAAGTACCTAACCGATGCACCTCAGAAGCTGATTGACGGGACAGTAACCTTAACGTGTGAAGAGGAACGAAGAAGGAAATGGAGACGAATTAGTTTGAGAAGAAAAGCAAAAAAGAGAAGATGATTACGTCTAACGAAAAGAGAGGGAGGAAAACGAATTAAAAAGAGGAGGAAGATGGTGAGTTGCATTTACTCCTAGTCTGCCTCCCCACCCCCCACCCCCTCCCGCGGTGCCCC
>NW_004798084.1:314340-315723 GCF_000002075.1 Aplysia californica | reverse complement strand
TAAGTTCACAGCTCCAGGTAATGAGTGCGTGCCGCAGGAACTGTCAACTGTCTGTCTGTCTGTCTGTCTGTCTGTCTCTCTCTCTCTCTCTCTCTCTCTCTCTCTCTCTCTCTCTCTCTCTCTCTCTCTCTCTCTCTCTCAGTGTATGTATATGTGTGTGTGTTTGTGTGTCTGGGGTGGGGGTGATGTGAGCTCATTGCGGAGGGGCGGGATGAGATTCAGGTCAAGGGTCAAGCAGATGGGGAGTTGCGAGACATAAATGATGGGAAGAAAAGGGAAGAGTTAAAAGCGTCTTTCCCACATACGTTACGGCCACCCCCATGTTGGCCCCCACAGAGATTGGAGACCTCCGGATGTACTTACAGGGTCTAATGAGTTTTGACGGAGACATAAAGTTGTCATTGACCTGATCATTGTCATTTTTTGAAAAGCAGAATTGGGAGGGAGAGTTTAATGTAATTTTCGATCAGTAATATACACTTGAAAAAATATTTTTAAATGTTTTTAACACGTCTCAACGTTACGTCTCGAAGCCTTCTTGTTGAGCGACTGTCATCATCATCATCATCATCATCATCGTCATCATCGTCATCATCGTCATCGTCATCGTCATCATCATCATCATCATCATCATCATCATCATCATCATCATCATCATCATCACCAGATGATGTAGGAACATATGATTACGGTAGCTACAGCCCAACAGCGGTCATGACTGGCCTCTGTAGTGCGGTGGTTAGGTTCATATCTATTGAAAGCAGAAGGCCTGAGTTCGATTACCGTTTTGGGAAGTTATTTTCTCTTGTTTCTTCGTCTATCAGTTGGGATGTTGTGTCTCACGCAGCCGAGCTCCCTAGTAGTCTGAGTTGGGTCAGTGGGGGTAATGAACATTTACAATTAAAAAGTAACGAGACGATAATAGGTAAGATAGACAACAGTCTTCGCAAGCTGTGTCCGTCAGCGTTTGTAGCAAGGATAATGCTTTTTTCACTCTTAGTCTTGTAGTAGGTCCGACCCCTCCCTTTGGTAATTGCACGGCTCTCCGTCGACCAATTAATTTGTTCGTACTGCTTTTTTTGGTTTAAGAGTGCCTACAAAAGTACCGAAAACACACCCCTGGCAGTGCTATAAATGCATGTAATGGCTGCATGTCGTTTATGAGGATGATCGGCGTTTGAATTTGTGTTTTTTGTTTTGGCTTAAACCAACATGACTTCATATTTATTTACTACTTTGGCGGTCGTGGGAAACTGGAGACCGGGGCGATAAGAATTAGGTCTTGAGGTCATTTCTTGTTGAAAAGAACCCGTCTTCTTGTGTGTAGGTGGTGTGTGTGTGTGTGTGTGTGTGTGTGTGTGTGTGTGTGTGTGTGTGTGTGTG
>NW_004798084.1:309698-310669 GCF_000002075.1 Aplysia californica | reverse complement strand
GGGGGGGGGTAATTAAAAGATCAAGCTCAGTTGAACCTGTCTTAGCGGTCAATTTTCTATTGTGGTTATTTAAACCAACAACCAGTGCTGTCCTTACGTGTTTCCTTTTATTTTTAACCTGCCCGATGCGGGCCCTGTCCAACGTGGCGCGGTTAGCTATTTTAGCGATTAGTCGACCTCAAAACTGGTGCATGGTGGTCACTTGCTACAAAAGCTGTTTTTTTCCTCCACTAACCCGTCCCCTGACTGAGTACGTTCAATCAATGCAATGCCCACATTTGGTCGCTTTTAACTAGAAAAAGCCAAGCCAAGCGGTCTAACCCAGATTTCGGGGGTTTCCTAAAATCTTGACCTACACCAAAAGTGGGTGTTGCCCTACATGATATAGGAGAAGGTTGGTTTCACGGGTGTGTATATTTGTTTGGTTACAGAGAAAACTCTCCTTGTATTTTAAAGAAACCGTCCAAGGGGCAAAAACTTTACCTTCGATTTTCTAAAAACAGCATTTTTCGGGATAGCCCCCTTGTGCTTAACAACGACCATTTATATTCTACGTTTGGCAAAATATAAAAACAGTCAACGAAGTGTATTGTCTTATTTCTAGACGTCCCCGACCTTGGATCCCGGCCGCTGTTCAAGAACGTTAAACTATCAGCGATGCACCTATTTTTGTCTCTCTGGACAGACATGAACAAACAGATGGAAAACAAGACAGACGGACAAACATGTTGTGACCGGTGTTTATTTCTGACTGTCGACGCGCCGCGCTACGCTTGTGTGTGGGGACATCCATCATAACATGCCGGCCTGGCCCTGGACAGATGTAGCACAAGCTGCATGTCATGTCCGCTGTCCATGGATGCTCGATGGGCACAAATGAAATCGGCAACGGTTTCTTTTTTAAAACCAATAGCTCTGTATATTACAAAGTAAACTGTTGAATTCAGTGGTGTGTGTTCGGGGAAGGGGGG
>NW_004798084.1:307585-308980 GCF_000002075.1 Aplysia californica | reverse complement strand
CCCCCCCAAAAAAAAAACCCACACAAAACAAAAACCCACCAAAAAAAAAACCAGAAAGAAAAAACAACAACAACCGCCTTTCAATACTTTCATTATCGTTGTTCATGTTGTACAGAAGTTAGCAGTAGACTTTCATCACCTTCCCGGTGCGCAAAAAAAATAAAAATCCAAAATTTAAACTATAATACCTCTGTCCCCGGAGATGACGCATCCTGCATCATGTTTCATTGGTTGTATACTATCAAAATAGAGGCGTGTCCTCCCCCGTCGAGGGGCGTGGTCGGCCATGACAAGGAGTCAGAGTGATGGGGGCAAATGTGATGGGCCGAGTGTGGATGCAAGCTGCTGTCGTCTTACGTTACCTCGTGGCCGACATCGCTTTCCTTGTTTGTAAGAGGCGCCTGTCATCCGGGTTTCTCAATTTGTCCGGCAGAATTTTGCCCATGTTGTCGTTTCCCCTTGTTAATTTGGTCTGTCTTACTTCTTTCCTGCACTGACGGCCATTATTGTGTCGAAATTCTTCTCTTTAATCAAACACATGGTATTCACACATTTCTCAATAGGCAAAGGGATACCTCGGGCTGCCTTGGCAAGGTACATCCGATTTCTTTTCTTTTCCCCAGCCGTTTTGTCTGTCTTGCTTTTCCCCTTCAATCCATGGCCTGTTTTGTGTCAATTATATTAAAAAAACAAAACAACCTAAAACAAAAAAGCCCAACAAAGAAAGGTTTCCATCTTCACTGGTGCACAGGCAGTCAATTACGACTGAATAGGGTGCTTTAGTCCCTGGTTTGATTCCTCTTTTCTATCAAATATCTATCGTCCTTATCCCTCCTCCTTATTTTATTTGTTTGTTACTATCTAATAACACCTATGATCTTTGCCCTATTTGTGTTGCAAGTGACTTAAAACTCTGACTAAAATTAAACTACATCTTCGGCGCTTACATGACCTATTTGTGAAGCATGTTTCGTCCTGCGTTTGTCGGAGTAGACCACGTTGTTTGTATAGGCCTACCAAGAGAGACATTTCCTGGTGGTGTTGACAGGCGGGGGAGCGGGCGCCGAACGGTCTTATCGAGCCGGCTAATTATCGGGATAAGATTTCAGCTAGGCGCGAACTCACCAGCACCACATCGTTTTGGACCCCTCTTGACGACTTTTGTTATGTGCCTTTTTGTCTTCATTTCGTTATTTTTTTTCCTTTTCCCATGGTTAAAAATGATTATGTTCAATGCCCCCTCCCATTAAAAAAAAACCCCAACAGCCTCCTCCCTCTTTACGGATAAATCATGCTTTACTTACTTTCGGTTCTGTTAATCTTGCCCCTTCTCTCTCTCTCTCTCTCTCTCTCTCTCTCTCTCTCTCTCTCTCTCTCTCTCTCTCTCTCTGCTTG
>NW_004798084.1:301925-303216 GCF_000002075.1 Aplysia californica | reverse complement strand
CTCTCTGTTACTGCATGTATTATGTTTTCTCTCTCCGCCCGTCCGTCCCCAACTGTGGTATTGTGGCGGTGCTCGATTTTGTGTGTCTGTGTGAGTGTGTATATATGTGTGTGTGTCTGTGTGTGTGTACGTGTGTGTGTATGTGTGTGTATGAATGTATACAATCCTGCTGCTACTCCCGAAAAGGTCCACAGACCGTGTCGTACCGTCTGCTGGCTTCTCTGTGGTCGGTAAGACGCGACACGAGGACAGCGCGTGGGATCGGCCCACAGAATTACTGGAGAAAGACAAGAACAGTCGAACCTGCTCAAACAGCCACGTGTCCAAGACAATCGCCTGTGTAAACAACTTGCCACTTTTTAACTTTAATTTAAAAAAAATTATAATGCCACTGTCCAAGACGTCCATCTGTCTTATATGCGAGTACTTTCCTCCTCGACAATGGGTAAACGTCATGGACAATCTCAACAGTATCTAGCTGGCTGTTTGGGGTACTTGTTGACTGTCAGGTACACAAGACAGGGCGGAGCAGTTGAGTCCTCACTCATCTGTCTGTCCGTGGCCACTTCTTTCAGTTTAGTCACATGTAGCCGCTGGATGATTCCCCTCGTCCCTCATTCTACTCTTATAGCTCTTTTTAAAAATTTGGTCTCTATTACCATTCACTTTACCTTTCTAAATTTGCAATTTGTGATAATGGCTGTGTCCTTCACTATACATCTCTTGAGGACAAAGTACACGTATGTGTGAACAAACTTTCCCAACCTGACCCCCATCTCCACTCTCGGGAAACAGTGATGTAAGCGCCCTGTATATTTATATGAACAGTAACAACAGCAGCAGCAACATAACAACAACAGCAACAACAACAAAATACAAAAGTTGCAGAAACACCAGCAACAATCGTCGAAACAGCAACACCAACGACCAAAAGTCGATAACAACAACAACAATACAACACCAAACAAACAAACAAACAGACAAAACAAAAACCTAATAGATCTAGTTCATCACAAAACAGTATCTGTCTGATACTTTTCCATTCTTTTCCGTAAGAACCACATTCTTGCTCTTAAAAGACCCACAACGAGCAACTCTGTAGCTCTAAATACATGAGAACTATGGAGAAAACCGTTGTTGTTGGCCTATTTCCTTTATAAACAAGCCAAAGAGCCCCCGGTATCGGTTCAGACTGTGTGGTTGGTTTGTAGGAGAGTCAGGAGTGAAGATCGTGCATACACATTAATGATTATAATTTAGTGTTGCGAACACCAACCCCCCCCCCAAAAAA
>NW_004798084.1:295213-296960 GCF_000002075.1 Aplysia californica | reverse complement strand
AACGCTGTCAGAGGAAAGTGAACAAGCTATAGACTCTGCCTCTGTGGTTTTGAAGACGTCGGTGTGTTCCTTTTTCAGTGTAGCTGTCCTTTGGTGGATTGTTTGTTGTTTTTTTTTGGTGCTTTTTGTTATGGTGTAAGGCGAATCCCGTATTTTGTGATTTGAAGGGCTGGACAGTAATACACTAATGCAATATAGATCAAAAGAGGAGTTAATCAAGGCAGACCTTATCTAAAGCAATATAGATCTAGAAGCCTGGTGTGAATGTGAAAGGCAAGACAGCAATGCTGAAGTAAAAAGTAGGAGCAGTGACGTCAAGGCATTGACCCCGAGCAAAGCCGGGTACTCAGCTAGTTGAAAACATTTTACTACTCCCACGTCAACACTGAAATCCTTTCGGGGGCGGGCTCCTGTCACCCTACCACATTCCCTTGGGTGGTTGGTGGGCGCTTTGGTGTGGTTTGCTCTTTCTTTCCTGTCAAACAACAATGTTGTTCTCATCTCTCTTCTATTTAAAAAAAAAACTTTGTATGTTACTCTATTGTAACACCTTGAAACCTCGTAACTTATACATGTATAGAAAAAATGTTGAAAGTGATCGTTTGTACAGTTGATTGTCTTGGACGAGTACCTCCCCCCGAGCAGGTTTCACTGTAATTTACTACCCCGTCCACACGTAAAACTCGTGACAAGCCCCAGGCTTAAATCTAACCTCTGCTTTGTCTCAGCAAATTTAGTGTAACGTTTTGATAGGTAAACTTATAAATTCTTTTGCATAAAAATGCAGGTTTCAAGTTGCAAGCCTGACTTTCAGCAAAAACTTAAAGGGGGAAAAAAATGAAGATATGGTATATGAAGGTACAGTTTTATTACAGGCAAGCAGTTGTTTTCTTATTAATGAAGAAAACAAGAACAAACAACAATGCAGACGTGCCTACTTCTGAGGGTTATCAATACTTCTCATGTTGCCAGCCCGCTCGATGTTTTGTCGGTAGGTTCACCTCATTGAATACGATGTACACCTCCCGTAGCACAGTTTAGGTTCTTGTAGAAGACCAGCTGCACCTGGGAGAACAATGTTTTACGCCCCCGTCAATTCCATTTAAATCTTAGTAGGTGGGCTGCTTCGACCCTGCCCGATCTGTTCGTCTCCCGTTGCTTCCTCACGCGGTGTGGTGTCCTTAAGGTCATTGGATCGTAATGAATGTACATATTATGATGTCTGCCCCCCCCCCAAAAAAAAAAAACAACCAAAAAAAAAAAAAAAGATAAAAAATCGCACACTCGCCCACGCACTCTTTAGGTCACGAGGGAAGGCTGCTCCGACCTTATTATTACGTGTCAAGGCCAGTTCAGGCTGAATGAGAGATGATATAACATCCCAGCAGACTGTGAAAGTATTCAGTCAAATAACTTCTCTACAAGGGAATTGAACTCACGTCTTACATTGCAAGGAGGGCCGAAACGGTCCACCAGAGATGCTGACAAGTTCTCGTGGCGATAGTCAATCGCGAATTCAAGGTGAAAAGTGAACTGACTAAACAATTTAGTATAGTCACCATTCAACGAGTGGATAATAAATATATCAGTGCTTCAGTCTATACAAGCGTCTGAGGGGTGGTTTTGTTGTTGTTGTTGTTGTTGTTGTTTGTTTTTTTTTGTTTTTTTTTGTTTTGTTTGTTTGTTTGTTTGTTTGTTGTTGTTGTTTGTTGTTGTTGTTTGTTTTTTTGGGGGGGGGGATCGGGAG
>NW_004798084.1:292565-294416 GCF_000002075.1 Aplysia californica | reverse complement strand
GGGGTCCTTGTTAAATATCTGATTGTGGTAAATTCCCGAGTTCTAATCAGCTGTTGTTTGCACCTCGCTCTGTGGTTTTGAAATTGTTTGAAATCGATGAACAATAAACTTCCTGTATATACCGAACTGAAATAGCTGACACCGGATGTGTATCGTCGTCGTTGAAAGGTCGTGCAACTAACTGAGCGAGAGATTCTTTGAAGCGAGGCGGGTTGGAATAATTTCATCCATCTTGCTTCGTCTGGAGGAGTCTTGAACCGCTTGCCATTTGCCTATGTGGTGCATTGATTAGTGTATTGATTGATGCACTCGGCTGGGGGGCAAAAGTGTGCCAGAAAGTGGCCCCCAAAGATATCCAGCCACTTGGCAAATAGTTTTAGATGAAATGTATAGTATGTTTTACACCTCCATCGATACTATTTTGGTAATTGTGAAGGCGGCCTGCCCGAACCCTGCATTGTCAATTCGGCCCGAGTGAGTTACAGTATCCCAGCAGACTGTTTTTTTCTTCTTTTTTTGCGCTGCGGATCACTCATACAGCCACTAAGACTGTCGCAATTCTTTTTTTTGTTTTCAAAAAAATTTCAGACCTAAAACCTTATTGCAAAACATTAAATTATGGGGGAAATAGGGGCCTGGTGGTTGGGGGTGGGGATGGGGGTGGAATTGCCCCCGAAACCCCCCACATTTTTTTTTACCTAAGAGGGGGGGGGGGCATACCCCCTGAAACCACGTGAATTGGTCCGAAGCACGGGAAATTACGATGCAATTAGGCTTCGCATAGTTCGAATATAAAAGTGTTTTGCCCAGTGTCGCAAGAAATTACTTTGGTGACTAACGTGAGAGGGATTCATAACGACCACCCAAAATGTCACGTGCACAGAAGGATAGAACTTGATATGCATGTTGAATCATTTCGGGGATGTTAAATTTACTATTGCCCAATAATGTAGAGGAGCCAGTCTGTGGAAGTGGACAATAGTGTGTTGGGGAGCTGGCCTATCAGGTTCCAAACGATTCTTGTAGTTCGTAGAACAGTGTGTCCCCAGCGTGTGTGGCGTAGCGGGTAGGTCCTTCACTGTTGCAAGCGAGAGACTCGAGTGGGAGAAAATTGTATCCAGTCTCTTGGTCTTTCTGCTGGGATGTTGTATCCTTCTCAACTCGGATTGGCCCAGACAGGCAGAGTTGGAAGATCGCGTCCTATATAAGCTGCATTGTGTTGATGGGGGCGTAAAAACTCTTTTTTGTTTTATACGTGTAATTTTTGTTGCTTTTTTTCTTTTCTTTTGTTTTCGTAGCATTAAATGCTGTTAAATGTAAACATACTCGTGTTTCTTCCGGCACTGATTGGTTGGTTAGGTTTTTCACGAATTAGGTGGTGATTTTTTAAAGTTTTTAAAATAATGTTTGTTTTTCAGGGGGTGGTAAGGCTAAGGGCATGTCTCTTAAAAGTATCAGGCTTCAAATATTTGATGTTTGTTTTCGTTTGAATGTCGCCAGGTCATCAGGTGAAGCCGTGTTCTATCAACGGTACCCAGGACACGTGTCAGATGTGTAACCCCCACTACAACCAGTCACAGCGGACCTCCTCCTTCACCATGGACAAGTGTACCTACTGGCCCCTGGACAAGGACTGTAACGACGGTGAGGTCATTCATTCATTCATTCATTCATTCATTCATTCATTCATTCATTCATTCATTCATTCATTCATTCATTCATTCATTCAGGGGGTGGGGGTGAGGGAGGTGAGTGCTCAGGGTTTATACGTGTATACGTAAAAGCGCTGTGTAAATGCAATTTGTAGATTTTTTTAAAAGCTTAATATTCCTGTAAAAGCCCAAATATACT
>NW_004798084.1:290429-291533 GCF_000002075.1 Aplysia californica | reverse complement strand
CCAGTTTCGCCCTCCTAGCCCCTCTATCTTGCACCCCGAACCCCTCCCCTTTTTAAAAACTCCTTTTCTTCACTCCCCACCCCCCTTACCCATCCTTTTCTCTGTTTCTCCTTGCCTTCAACGGACTGGCAACATAGTGTTTTCCTGTGTTCGACCTGTCAGTTTGGAAGTAAGGCGTCATATTTCCCTTGTTTCGATTTGTCTCTCCGAGTTTACCTTCTCTTGTCCTTGTTTTGTCAAACTCGGGAGCTGATCAGTTGTTCGAATACCATACTACTCCTTGCGAATTTTCGACGATTGAATAAGCTCTGATTGTTTTTTTGTTTTTTTCTCACGAAGCCTCCTTCCACTTTGCTTTTTATTACGTGTGGTTGGAGGGCTCCACTGGTTGATCCTTCTTCTTTATTTCACCCTACTGTTTTTGTCTCTCTTTCTTTTTCGCTGCACTCAATTACTCTTATAGTATCTGTAGTTTTTTTTTCCTCCTAGTAATACGAAGCAGTTCTTACATGCAATGCTTTTTAAAAGGTCACCGGCTATTTTGTATCGTACAGATGTTTTCTATCGGTTGTGTGGTAGAAGGAAGGCTGTTAATGATCAATCAGCTTTTGACAAAGGGTTGGGTTTCATTTATAAAAGCCTGCAAGTCATCGATTATGACCTGTGAGCTAAACAGACAGTATGAAAACGGGAGTGAAAGCGAATGAATTTCGGGGAACGCTAAGAATTATCACACACCGTGGCCGTTTCTTTTTTCCTCTTTAAAATTTTTTAATCAATAAATATACTCAAAATGACACTGTGCCCTTCATCACAACAGCTGATTACAAGCAATGTTAATTTTAATTCAAACCATTCGAAGTATTGTTCGAATAATTGTAACTACTGACCAACTGCAGTCTCCGAGTGTTCGATTGCGTTTGAGATCGGCCAAGTCGTCACCAGCCCCTGCCTGCTGGCAGAGAGACAGACCAGGAAGTCGCGCCTGCCTCCGCTCTCGATCAATAATAATGCCGCCCGGGCTAAAAATGGCTTAAAAAATCGGTGTTGTGGTTAGAGACCCTGTGTATGGAACGGACGTTGCTTTTTTTTTTTTTTTTTTTT
>NW_004798084.1:279033-289185 GCF_000002075.1 Aplysia californica | reverse complement strand
CACACACACACACACACACACACACACACTAGATTTCTACCGGGTCTGGGCGCTGAAACTTTCCGAAATCACAAAAGAGTTCCCCCTACCGGGTCTGTATACTTCGTGACTTTGTTCCCGGTTACCGGGTCTGTATACACTTCGTTTTTTTTTTAATCTTAAGAGAATCTTGTAAAAATGGGTGGTTGTAGGGTGTTTCTTGTCTGTCTCATTTTTGTTTGTTTAGATTGTCTTGTAAATGTGAGCGGTTTGAGGTTGTGTCTTGCTGTTTTCGATTTATATGCATTTTGTTAATGTGGGTTTTTGGAAGATGAATTTTTCTGTTTTATTTTCTATCATCGTAAATAAGTGTGCAGTTGGTGTCTGTAGTGTAATGGTTTGACTATGCGTTGGTTGTGGCGATTTATTTGATCCAAAGGCTTTTTTGTTATATGTAGGGGTACTTTTCTTGGGGAGGGGGGTGAGGGGCGAGATAAATGTGCTTCTGGCTGGTTTTGTGTATGTTGGGAGTGTTATGGCCATCCTTCATTCTTTCTTTTCTCGTGGGTGGTTGGAGGATGCTCTGGTGTGGTTTGCTCCTTCTTTCGTATCAAACCTCTATTATCCTTATCTCTCCTTCTTTTTTGTGTTTGTTACTCCCTGGTAACACCTCTAATCTTCGGCACTTATACGACCTTATTGTGTTGCAAGTGCTGTAAGAAGAATAAAAAGAAAATTCCTTTCTCATCCATCTCCTTTAATCAGATCAGTGGCCCAAGTTTTCTGCTTGTTGACTTAATGATTGTGCTGCCTTTGTCTAGTGTGTTTTGAATCTAGAAGGTTGTTAACTTGTTCAGGGAACACACACACACAACGAAACAAACACCCTCCCCCCTTCTAGTTATCTACCCCCATTACCAAAACAACAACAACCGCAACCTAATTGTTCTCCCTGTCTCTTCTGTTTCAGGAATATGTCGACCATGTGCTGACAACTATTTCAAGGCCACCGTGGGTTACAATTTGTGTGAGCCCAAAACGAAGTAAGTTGGGGTGTTGTTTATTCTTTGTTGAAAGTAAGAACAGCTGAATTAAATAATTGTTGGGTAAGACGGAGTTCTGCTGTTTACATATTAAGGAGAAGCAAATTGTTGGAAACAGTTGAACAGGAAAGTAAAATACTGCCTCTGTTCAGAGAAAAGTCTAAAAAAGAGAAAAATAGTAATTGGCTGGATAGGGAACATTCAATGTTATGAGAAATATTTAAGTAAAACATGTCCAATGAAATCAGAAAAATATTCAATGGAATCAGAAGTGAAATGAGAAATACCCAATGAATATGAAAAACCTGATAAGTAGCTAAGAAAAATTATTTTTTGAATTGGGTTTTGAGTTTGACTATGACTTCTAAGTATCTTTTCCTCACCCACTGCCATCTTTGGTCGAACATTTCATCGATGCCTGCAGAAAATGAGTTTGATGCCTGTATGGGGAAGTAATGTTACAGTGTGTTTCCATCTGCCTTCTGGGATGCTGTATTCTTCCTACCACTCGTTGGCCCTGACGAACAGGGTAAAAAATAGACCACCTTTTAAATGACCTGGATTGTGTCAATGAAGCAATAAAACATCTACCTGAGTGGTTGGCTTGTGTTCTCATGTGGTTTGCTTCTTGTTTCCTTTTAAAAATCTATCTTCCTTTGCTCTCCTCCATTAAAAAAAATTATTATCTTTTTTACTGTACATTACTCCCTAGTAACACTGCTAATCTTTGGATTTTATATGACCTATTTGTGTTGCGAGTTCTCTAAAACTCTTACTGAAAGTAAATTAAACTTCTACAATTATTTTAGATATAGTTTTTGATTATGCAACTTTTTCCCCTCCTCCACAGCTGCTCTGCCCTGGGTCTGGACTATACGTTTATGACAGATGCCAGGGCGGACAACAACTGTAGCGAGCCAGAGCCTGTCACCACGCCAAAACCTGTGGTCACAGGTCAGAGTTCTTGTTCTTGGTTTTTTTGCCTCTGTAGTGGAAATATGTTCTGGGGTTACAGAAATAGAGGGAGGGAGAGAGACAGGCAGGCAAGAAGACAGACACATAGACAGACAGAGAGAGGGGAGGGAGAGACAGAAAGAAAGATCAGACAGCAGAGAAGGGGGGTGGGGAGAGGAGAGTGGAATTATGGAGAGAGTGTTTGCATTCATGAGATTTTGGCAGGGCGGTTGGTGTCTCTTATTTCAATTTAGTTTCTGTCTTTTTCTCTGTTCCTGGGGAAATGCAACCGTTATCATACATGCATTCCCAATGAAAGTAAGTGGCAACCTGTTCTTGTGGGTTGTTGGATGATGCCACTGGTAGGTTTAATTTCTTTTCCTTCTCTTGTTGTGTTGTATCTTTTTTTTTTCACACAGAATGACTTTAATTGTGTCAATGAGTTTTTATTTTAAAAAAGCTCCAAACTGATCTGCCTCAATGGAATTAGGTATAGTCATTATCATGTGTATAAACTGACAGTCAACTATATCACTCAACCACATGTGCTGTTGGAGGGTGCTTTGATGTGAATTTCTTCTTCATTCCTGTCAAATATCTATTGTTCTTTCTCTCCTTTTCTTTGTATCTTTCTCTCTAGTAACACCTCAAAGGCACTCCATGACCTATCTGTTTTGCAAGTGCTGTAAAACTACTAAAAATTAAAACAACTCCAGCACTCATAAATGACCTCGTTTCCCCTTCCTGCACCCCCCTACAGAAAAGCCCACATCTGCGGCTGTGAATCCTAAACCTCCTATCTCCCCCAAAGAGAAAACGGTCAGCACTACACCCTCCACCACAGCCAACGATGACCAGGCGCTGACTGGCGCCTCAAAGGGCACCTCGGACCGGGAAGAGGATGGCGAGAGTCACCTGTGGCCCATCATGTAAGTCCCAATACTCACGATACAAATTGAATGAAATCCTTGTTAGTTAGAAGTGGTTTGATACATTTGAGGGTCGCCCAGTTTTGCTTCATTGAGAGGCGAAAGCTACCATTTTGGCACATTTTGATGAAATCCTCCGAAAATCGAACACAACCAAGAACGTTTAATGATCATCATGGCCATCAGCCAATGAGACAGCTACTTTGTGTCATATGACCTTGTTGAGTCAGATTTTTTTTGACTCTCAAAATGGACTTTCGGGTCAGATCTTTTGAAGCAAGGCACTATATATAGTGAGTACTGACCATCGCCATTACATGAACCCTCATTGTCCGATCTTATCATGCACATGGGGTCAATTTGACCTGTGGGCATCCTTTGTAAGTTGCAGGTGAGCCATCTTTCCTAGAGTGCTATCTGTCAGCAGGTGGGATTGATTGTCAGTTGAATGCCACAACGGGTAAAAGTAAAGTTGTATACAACATCCACACCTGCCCCCACCCCACATGTCTCCGTGCAGCAATTAGATCACAGCCTAACGTAGTCTGTTCCTGTGAGACTTGGCTTCACTACTGCCCCACTCACGGTGACCCTGGATCTGGCACTAAGTCAAGCACATTGAAATTTTCAAAATTTTGGATGGAGGGGGAGAGAATATTCCAACTTTACTTTTACCTGATGGGGGCTTTTTTTCCAACTTTATTTTTAGCCAGTAAGGGGTTAACATCTGGTTTGGATTTCTTTTTTCAGTAATCCTTCCTTTTTTGATCAACCACATTGTAAAGGTGCTGTGTCTACAATCATGATTATTTGAATTTGTCTTATTCCCCCCCCCTCCCAAACTTCCCTAGTGGCTCTGTGCTGTTTGTCCTGGTGGTGCTGGCGCTGATAGCCACTGTCATGTGCTACAGGAAAAAGAAAGGCATGACACCTTGTGGATGTGGTAAGTCAAACTTTCACTCTGCTCATTTTCTCTTTCTGTCCTATCTTCATCTGCTCTCCCTTAATCTTTTTTTTCTCCTCTTTCTCATTTTCCTCCCTCTTTTATCACCGCCAGCGTTTGTGGTGAAATGGTTAAAAATTGTAAATAAGGTGAGTTTGATTGCAACTGTGGGAAATTTGTTTTGTTTAAATCTGTCTTCAGTCTTATTTTAAGGATGCAGTATACCTTTCAGCTTGGATTTGTCCTAGTAATATCTTTTGTGTTGATGGGGGCGTATTTGTAACCTGATATAGTTATCTCTCTGAGTTGTACAATCTGCCCCTCCCCTCCCTCAGTACATATTGCTGCGGGAGGATTCTAAACGGCTAACTCAGTTTCTGTAAATTTTACAGGAGAGTGAAAAACTAAAAACTTACGCTATTTAGAATCCAATATTGTAGTAAATATTTGTATCTGTTAATCTAGCTGAAAGTTCTTTATAGGATCTGTTGTGTGATATCAGTTACAATTCAGGGAAAATAAAACAAAACTGTATTTTCTGAGTTCCTTTGTTTAGGGTCCAAAATATTAATAAAAGTCTAAATTAAATAACCAAACGCACCCAATGTCCTACAGTCTCACGTTTTATAAACCAAAAAAAATATTTTTTTAAAAATTATTTTTTTTAAAAAAAGTCTCGCAATCTGTTTATAACCCCCTACACGTAACAATTTTAAAGAATGTCCTACAATCTAACTCTGCTTCCCTCTCACAGACTCCAACAAGAACTGCACAGACGAAGAGAAATACTTCCCTAATGGACCCCCATCCATTCAGGGTGGAGACCACCACAACAAGGTGGGTGTGGGCAATGGAGTCATCCCACAGCACCTGACCTCGGGGGACAAAGTCATGAACAACAACATCAATGGCAGTGGTCATCTTGCGCCGACGGCACCCCACGTCAGAGTACAACATGGCAACAACAGCGATGTGGCTGGGATGTATGCCAACAGTGGCCAGGACAATCTGATGTATGCGCCAGGCAGCCCTCAGCAAAATGTTTACTTCGCACCCTCGGTCGAAAGCATGGCTGCTGGCGGTGGTGGCAGTGGTCGGCCTGGGATTCTCAGGAACGGCCAAAATGGCCGACAACATCATCAGAACCCTCATCAACAGAGAGCCCGGCCAGAGCAGGCTGTGTATGCCCAGGCGGCCTCTCACCCTCACCACGGCCGACCTGCTGACCGCTCGCTGGACAGTATCGCCCGAGAGAAGCTGCACGTCAATGTGGACGGGATGGAGGCTAACCCAGACGCAGGGGAAGACGACCCATTGTTGGTGGTCACAGACAGTCCACGGATTGGGGGAGGAGGGGGAGCTGACGGTGGGGGCTTTCACGAGAGCCAGTTTCAAAATATGGCCGCCACGGCCTCGCCTGGCAACTCTCCGCCCGTCCACCCAGTTGGCGGGATCAACTCGATGAGGTTTATGCCCACCAGCGGGGCTCCGGTGGGTGCTCCCAATGTGACCTTTGTCCCCAGCAGTCGATTAACCCCCACGGTGGCCGTGCCTTCCCCGCCCCCACCCACCACACAGGTGACTTTTGGCCCACCAGGCCGAGTGACCTTCACCCGAAGTACCTCCGTGATCGCCAGTCCGGAGGGGGAGGTGGAGGAGGAGGAGATTGAGGCTCTAGTGCCCAGATTTAGTCAGCTGTTGCCAGACGCGGACGAGGTTAGTGCCTCAGGGTCAGCGATGGCTACAAGCTCCTCGGCTGAGCCAACCAATCCCATTGTACGCATGATGCAGGACAGGGAGATCCTGGCCCGATCAGACTCGCCAATGAGAGAGACCACACAGCAGCTCCGCTCGCCCTCAGAGCGCATACTTCTACACAATCACCACCAACAACCCGCAGCGGCCCACCACAATGTGGGGAATTACCGCGGCGGGCCAGTGGGACACCCAGCCCACCACCATAACCCACAGCAACAGCGTGGGATGGCCCAGCATACAGCCAGAATGCGGCCAGGCTACTCCCCCGTGCCCCCTGTCCGTCAGCCGAGCGAGCGGGAAGATATGCCAGAGCACTACATCATGGACCTGAAGGAGCAGCAGCTGGCTGAGTCGCTTCAGGCCTCCGTGCCCAATAGCCCCGTTGCCATGGAGACGCAGCCGAAAACTGTGCTGGACTCAGAAGGCACCCTGACCACTGCGGTCACAAACGATGAGCGGGAAGTCTCCAAGTTGAGAGATTTGTCCGGGGAGTCAGACCAGACCAAACTCAAGACAGAGACAAACTCTGTGCTCAAAGATACGGGGGACACAGGGGCCAGTGCCGATCAGAAGACGCTTCAGAAGACTGTGGACAGTGATGTGGGATACAAACCCACAATGCCTGCAACCGCTGCCAGTGTAGACGGTAGCCATGTTATTCCGGAGAGAGGAGTTGGTTCTGTGCCGAGTGGGAGTGGTGGGATGGGAGGAGGAGTAGGGGTTGTGGGGTCGACATCAAACACACTGGACAGAAAACGTGCTCCAAGCGGTGGAAGCAATTCTAGTGGACAGAGCACGTTGGAAAGACGACGCACGCCCAGTGGAGAGTTGCAGCAGCATCGCTCGTGTCTGAAGACCTCCGGGCCGGGGGAGGATGGGGTGGTGCTCTCAGGCCAGCAGGCCCGACGACAGATGCAACAGCAGGCCTATGCCAGAACTGTGTCCTTCGAGGAAGAGGAGACGCCTGCCGCGGGCGGGGGTGGGAGTGGTGGGAGGCCCAGGATAGGCCAGAACGCTGAGTCTAGACAAAATTCAAGTGGTTCCAGTTCCAATTCTCAAAGTGGACGTGGCCGCGGTTCATCCCGCTCAGTGTCAGACTCTGAGGACAAGTTTGATCCTGTTGGTGATTCTCCTGGATTATTCCGTGAGCGCGACGGGACCCAGAGCTCTGGCAGCAAGAGTTCAGTGAACAGTGAGCTGAGCGGCTCAGAGAGTAGTCACAGCAGTCCCTCCAGGGTAAGAACCATTTGTGTCTTTTTTTTTTTTAACTAGTAAGAAGGAAGCTGTGTCTTTTGGTTTTGCTTTTTGTTGGCTATTAAAATGAATTCTGTTTTTTCATTGAGTGCTAAACCCGACTCTGACATCAACGGTCGTGTTTTGACCCTCATTCCTCTGCTTGATTGCTCTCAAAAAACATATTTACTTAAAATCAAAGGAATAATAATAATAAAAATGAATAATTTGTGTTGTAAGGTGGTAGCTGGGCGATGAATGCTTTTCCTTGCTATTGTTGCTGGCCTTGGTATGTAATATTTTCAAAATTTTCAAAGTATGATAAGACTGTTGTGCTTGTTTTAAGTTTAATGCTAGCTGTAATAAATAGGCCATTCTGCGGAGAGAGAGAAATCAGGCCTATCATCATTTTCAGAATAATTTCTCTTTTTTTTTCTTCTTCTTTCTCTTACTCATCTACCTTCTCTTCATCTTTTTCATTCTTTTCTTTTTCTTCTTCCTTCTCTTTCTTTTTTTCTTCCTTCTCTTCCTTTTCCTGCTACTTCTCCTCCGACTTTTTGTCCTCCTCTTTCTTTTCTTTATCCTCTTCCTCCTTCTCATTATTCTCCTCCTTCTTATCCAGAGCTATATGTCGGGGCTATCAGCTATAGGTGTAATTGTCCATCTGGTCAGAGCACAATGGCATGCTATTAGTGTAGGGTTCTTTAAAGAGAATTTTTAAATTTATTTATTCAAGGTTCTTTAAAAGTTTCTGTATACTTCACTTCACTTGGGATTGATAGATATAGGATTCCATCCAGGCTGACCTTCTTTTTCAACTGTCAACTTCCGAAATGTCCTTATGAAAATGGCGGCAGTGCACTCATGGGTCATTCTCCTGAAGTTGGATCCTACGTCTGTGCCAAGAGCCATGGCTTTCAAACTTCAACACCTCCCGTCCCCCCTCTTCTGGTTGTAATATTGTACACAGTAGTTGACTGACAACTGTCCATTGTTACCTGAATACAGCTTTGAACCTAGATCTTTTACATGTTAGCATCTTGGCTGCTGAGAGCCTGTTGTTGTTGTTGTCCTCCTCCTCCTCCTCCTCCATTTTGTAGGTGTTTTTATTCTTCCATTGACTCAGTTAACCCTGCCTATTGGGGTCAGCTTTGGCTGAGAGGGATGAAGTAGTGTGGAGACAATTTTTATGGAGTATCTCTGACTCTCAGATGAGATATATTGCATCCCTCTCAGCTGGGGTTGGTCCTGACAGGTAGTTTCGAAGCTGGTGGCCTCATAAATGATTGAAATAGTGCCAATGGGGGCGCAAAACTCTTCTTATTTAAAATCTTTTCAAGAAAGGGCCTACTTTGGTTTGGTTGGTGTCATTTTTAAAGTCTTAGTATGAGTTTTAGGGCACCTGCAACACATTTAGGTCATGGAAGTGCCCCAGATTAAGGATGGTGTTACCAGAGAGTAGCTTTAAGGAAAAGGAGTTGAGATCAGGATGATAGATGTTTAATAGGAAAGAAGGAACAAACCACATAAGTTCACTCACCTCTTGGTTTTTGGGTAGTAATTATTTGCTATGAAGAAATAACCTAATTTGGTCTGTCTTTTCTCTCCTCCCCTCCTCTAATATCCTCTTGCTGTTGCTGCAGGCTACCATGTACCGGCGCAGTCAGAGCGAGAACGCCCCCAGTAGCGGCGACTCAGCCCACGTCATGCCACGCTCAATGTCCGAGGAGAAACCACAGAAGATGGACAGACCCATAGCTAAAGTCAAGCGTGAGTGGCCTGTTGCCTAACTGTGCAAAGCATTTTTAGTTTTTTAAAGGTTTTTAAAGGGTTTTTTGTTTTGGTTTTAGGTTTTTTTACTGGGGGGGGGGGTGTTGGATGTGTGTCTTTGTGTGCTAGGTGTGTCATGCATTATGTTAATGTGTGTTTTGTGTGTTTGTACATATATGTGCGTCATGTATGTTGTTGGATGTCTGTTCGTGTCAGTGTGTTGTATGGTTTTGGAAGCTTGAAGGCGCAGTCCAGGTGCTGCTGGATTCAGAACATTGATACACGAGTAATTGTAATAAAGATGATGATTATTTATATAGAGATAATGATAATAGTAATGACAATTATGATAATGATAATGATGCAATATAAACAGTAATATATCATGATGACAGTTATAATTATGTAATTATTGGAATATCAATTGTGATGAAAGTAATAATGCTGTTCTTCTGTTTGTTACCTTTCTCCATGTGGTTCTAAACATTTCTCATTGCTCACTATGACTGGAAAACAGGTACCGTACTGTTGAGTACAGAAATATACTCATGAAAAAAGAAAGTGTGCATAGACATCGAATATTGTACTAACAGACAAATTTTCCTTTAAGAATCTGTTTCTTTTGTAGAGGACACACACTTTAAAAAATGAAGAAATGAATAATTTGGCACACCAGCAGTGGAACTTTAGTTTCGGGGTGGGGGGGGGGGGTCAGCTCCCTGTTGCCGCTCTGGCTTGACCTAATTTTTTGTACTTTTCAACTTAAAAGTTTTTAATGTATTCTTAAACTTATGGTAATTATCATTTAATGCACTCAAAGCGTGCATTTCTTGAGACTAAAAAAATAACAGACAAAAACATTGTAACTTGTCTGATAATTTCGTTAGATGTGCTGAAGTAGTTACTGCTAGATTGTCAAATTTTTGGACAAGTGTGAATGAAAAAAATCAATATATTAAAAAGAAATTGCTTGACCAAATGGTTGAACTTTTGAAAAATGAATGACATAGCGTAGATGGAGATACTGTCAAAAGATGGTCTCTGTGCAGATGATAGAAAGATGTATTTTTGCACCTTTATACATCTGGCGCTCAATTCACTAAGAAGTAATTCCTTCACATACAACTTTATGTGTCAAATTTTTCATGAACGTTTATAAAATTTACACTGTGGTCTCTCTACAAATCAATTTTAGTGTCAGAATTTGTTACACCATAAAAAATGTTTACTTTTCTTAAAAGGCTAAGTCTCTAGGTTTTATAAGTTGATTGAAGAACAGGGGAAACATCTAGCAACTGGGTTTTCAGAATAAGTTCTAATTTGCCAATAACACTTAATCAGCACCAGACTTTCCCAGCTTTTATTTCCATTTCTATGACCATTTGCAAAGACTGACAACGTTCTGATTACTCTATATAGTGCCCGCGCATATTTCTGACACAAAAACTAAGAATGAATGTATTAGCTGTCATTGTTTATATTCCATACAAAAGGTGCGTCTCTACTTGTGTATTTACACAGTTCTGTGTTATCACAACCCCCC
>NW_004798084.1:268696-277014 GCF_000002075.1 Aplysia californica | reverse complement strand
CCCCCCTCCTCTATGGTGCTCTGTATTTGCATTACTTTGTGGGGCACCCACCCCTCGCCTGCATATCTGAATCTAACTCACATTTGCCCCTCTGGGTTTTTTAGGAGATTTCTCCCCGGTCATGCCTCAGACATTTACACACACAATAAGTCATTTTCAGACAAACATAGGGCAGTAATGGAGAGGAGATATTCTCCCGTCTTTTTTTGCTGTGGCCCTTCATCAGGGTGTCCAAGGATGAGCATTTTGGATTTCTGGAATTTTCATATTTAAGGGAAAAAAAAACGAACCATTTGTATTTTCAAAATTTCTCAGAAGTTGATGCTCAACTTATCTCGTACCTGAAAATTCTTGTTTGTTTGAATTTGAATTAATTAGAAAAGTAAGATTCACACTTTAAAAAAAACTTAAATTTGTTTTTCTTTTCTTAAAGAAAGAAATGATTGTGCTCATCTCTTGTAAACCCTATGGCCTGGCAAATATGATGAGGGCAGTGTGTACATAAAAGCTGCAGCTTTGGTAAGAACGTCAGCCTATCTGGAGATCCCCAATGCAACAGTGCATTGTCTGTATATTGACTAGAACTTATGGTACATAGCTGTACATGTTTTCCCTGTTGGTTCTTTTTATGTCATTATGATTTTGAAGTTGTTATGTGTTTTATGTACATATACTTTTTTTTGGTGTACATATATACAGTACATAGAAATATATTTTGCATTCAGGGCTTTTCTTTTGAGATTGTGCTTACTCTGTCACATCACATTTGGGCACTTTTTGAATGGAATGAAAGAAAATGTATGAGATTGAGTGGATGTTTCCTCCTATGTGTATGTATGTGTGCGCTTGTGTGTGTGTGTGTATGTGTGTGTGTGTGTGTGCGTGCATATGTTGGTGCTTGCGCATATGTGTGTGTGTGTGTGTGTGCCTGTTTGGTAATTGCACATATGTGTGTGTGAGTGCATGTGTGTGTGTCTGAGTGTGCATTTCTTTGTGAAAATGGTGAATGAGAACCTGGTAAGGTTAAAGCTACATTTTCTTTGGAAAATGGTGCTGATGTAAGTGGTGTATATATATACATATATATGTGTGCGTTTGATGGTTGGGGGGGGGGTTGTTTATGGGTGTATTTGTGTCCACTTTGATGTAAATGAAAGGGTTAACACATTGATGGGATGTGTTTTGGTTGTTTTAGGTGATACGTTGTTTGAGAAGTGATGTTTTAGAACTGCTGAGAAGATACCGAGCTGATGGGATATGTTTTTATTTTGCTGTTGTTTTAAGTGATACCTTGTATGAGACGTGATTTTTTGGCCGCTTGTGCTGACAGAACAGTGATGCGATCTCTTTGAGTGTGTTTTACGTGATGTGTTTGGGGGAAATTCCACATGACCCTCCATATGTCCATGGCAACTCTACGAAATATCCATACCATGGAAAAGTTTTTGGAAGTATTCTTTACCTGACCATTTTGAAAGGATGCAGATACTTTTTAAAAATCTTTTACCTCATTTTTTTTTTTTTGGGTTAGGATGATGAAAATGCTATTGTGTGCTATTTTCATTGTAACTCGCAACAAGAAAATAGCGAATAGGCTAACGACTTGTAATAGTTGAGCGTTCTTTTGTCCTGGAGATCAGCCCTCCCAAGTCAACGGTATGCTTTCCTTTTCCCTCTGCCCTTCTCACTTCCTGTGCCTTTACCTAAACGTACTGGTACTGGCTTGAAATCCAGCAGTACACACAGTCCATGATGAAATTGGCTTTGTTGGTAAATCAAAACAAGTAGTTATGTGATTTGATTTTGCGCTGTATTTGCTTTATTGTTTGGAGCAAATTTTGGTTTTTAATGAGGCGATGAGTTCTTACTTCATAGGATGTGCCTACTGATGATGTAGAAAGTGACAACTTCTGTGGTGTTATGGTTAGTGTGCGTGTCCAATGGTACAGACACCAACCGACCTGATTCCATCCGTCTCTTGGAAAGCCGGTAGATGAAACGGAGCACCGTTTTTTCCCTAAGAAATCGATGAAAATTCCATTTGTCTGTGTCAACAGACATGACACGACACGCCCCGACAAAAGACGTGTCAGTTGGAAAGCCGCTTGCTGCATTTTAGCCGGGCAAGGAGGTGACTCATCAGCCATATAGGCCCTGCCGGAGCTTTAAAAAAAATTTCTAATTTTGAATTTGGATTAAAAATCTAATGTCATATTCATAATCAGCGTCAAAATGAGCAAAGTCTACGCGCAAACCAGGTGGTTTAAATGCATATGTTAACAGTTTTATCAATTTTCCTTTAAAACCCATACATTTCTTTTTCCCGCCTTGGGTTCATGTGACCTCTTGACTATTTATAGCCCCGTACCGAGAACGCAGCCCGTCACAACAGCTGTTTAGCGTACACATGCGGGGAATAATAGACTAGACGAGTCCTTTCCGAACTCTGGGGACACACAAGATGGAAACGGCGCGACTGATTTTCCTCCTCCTGACAAAAAATCGGGTCATGTCTGTCCCAGTGGACACGAAGCCTTAAGTTTTTTTTGCTGTTGCACGCAAAAGCTTTTAGTGTAATTTCTGTCTGCTTGAAGAAATTATGTACGAGATGTCTCTTCCGTCTGACCACTGGGATGCAGTGTCCCACTCAACCCAGGTTAGTTCTAATGCGCAGGGTCAATGCAGCCTGCCTCCTAAATTGTCTTGATTGTGTCAATGAGTTGTAAAGAGTTTTTAATGATAATTTAAAATAAAAGTACAATGGCTGCTGTCTATTGTGGTAGTGTATGTATAGGTGAGTCAGCTGTTTTGGTCACATACTATGGAGGGTTAGTCATGTGGAGTTTGCCCCATTTGTTAACTGAAGCATGATTTCTCGTTACCAGGTGCTAGCACTGCTGAGCGTGGCTGTAAGGGTAGGCGCTTCATGTGGTCCCTCGTATAGTGCTCTGTGTTTGGGGATATTTGTATATCAATTATTTGGCATCGAGGTAGTGTGAAAGATACCAACAATAGTTATGGCTGCCCTCGTGTGTCAGTTTGTTTTTGCATTTGTTTGATTATGTGCTTGTACAGACAAGTGGTGATGAAATACTAAAAGAAAGATATACAGACCGGAAATCTGGGAATATGCCAGAAAAGGGAATGAAGAAGAAAGGGTTAATGGAATGATAGTTTACCTACGAGTATTAAGTGGGTGCAAACGATACAACTGGTTAAAACACCGGTTGCTTTAGATATGGGTACATGATGTGTGACGTCTTCTCTAAATGCAGTTTAAAGTGAAACTTGGCTCTCTAGGGCATGTGTACTGGCCATTGATTTGTAACTGAATTGGCTGTAAGACCATGTGTGGAATTTACCATGGTACATTTGGTTGGTGGCATTAATGAGTTAAGGTTTGTTTGTCTGGTGCTTTTTTTTTGTTTTGTACTTTGTCGGACAGTGTGTGTTTTTGTCAGCTGATTATTTTTTCTTTTTATTCTCTTTGTTTCTTGTGTCCTTATCTTTCCTGGTCTATCTTTTGTGTTAAGGGAAGACCCGGGTCGGCGGTCCAAGGCAATATCGATACAATTTTTCAAACTATCCAACTTTTGTTTTTTGCGGAAAAACATCCTTTGACATCTGTTCTATCGAGTCAAAATGAAGAAACTGTTGAAAAAACACCCTAAATGACCTAAAAGGGCGTTTGAAAAGTGCAAATTGCTCTAAAAATCCTTTTAAAAATCCCTGTTTTTTTATGTTTTTCTCAAAATCTACTTTTTGACATATGTGACCTCCTGGGTGCAAGGAGTTTTCAAAAACTATAGAAGCTAGAAGCTACAAATTTGGTGTACAGGTGCTTTAAGATCGATTCTGGGGATCTATGAAAGGGAATTGGGAAATATCGGTAACTTGAGGAAATATTCCATTTTTTTGTAATATGTATCCCAAAATTTCGTCAACTGACTCTAGGGGGTCCAATGACTTTGGGCTCACTTTTGTAGTTTTAAAGATAGGTCAAAATCCTTTCATAGATCCCCAGTTCATATAGGTTTGTCGTGTGCCAAATTTCAGGCTGATAAGTCAGTATTTACTATGAAATTCGTCTGCACTAAGAAACTAGTTTGAAAATCCAAGATGGCCACCACAGAGACCCATTTTAAAGAAAAATTGAACAAATTCACCCCTAGTACATCCTATTTACCTATGAACTTCTTGCACAATTACATGAAATTGAATAAAAGTCATTCGTTTAGAAAATTTTTCCGGGACTGTACGTCTCTCCTTAATTTTCTGTTTATGTGATGAGAAGAGAAGAAGTGCATGTTGCTTATTATCTCAGCAGACGCCTGTAATTGTCATATAATGATGTACAGGCCAGGAGACAGAGTCCCCCCCCTCTCAGTGGGTCTAGTAGGGTCTAGTTTCATTGCCCCCCCCCCCCAAAGGTGCCATCAGTCCTTCTTCTACAGGCCGATAAGTTTGTTGACTGGTTTTTGCTATGATCACTTTTGTTCATTCTCATCATGTTGAGTATATTGCACTGGGGGCTCAGGATTCGTGTCCATATTTGCTGGTTTATTTCAGCACGGACTGATTTGGTTATATCGTGACAAGTGAATTCGGAATATTTGCTTATCATAATGCTGAGCTTTGTTATGTGGGGGAAGAATTTGTTAAAACAACTGTCCCCAGTGTGTTTGCGATATTTTGTCCCTAAGTTTCCTCCCCTTTTTGTCTGCTGCACGTGTTTACGTCAGTGACGATGTTTGGTGCACAAGGTGAACCAGATTAACTCTAATGTGACAGGAAGCAGTAGATCTCCACTTGTGGTGTGTACTTGTAGAGTATGCATCCGTCCTTTATGGATTTAGTTCATGTTTGTTGTTTTATAGTGCTTGCTTACTTTTAAGTCTACTTATGCAAATTTATAGGATCCACTTTAACTGTATGTATACTGCTAAAGGGATGTAAGGTCAGAGGTGAGTCCCTCGAACGATCTTTGTGTTGAGTTGACAAGGGTGTCGCTGATCTGTTCATTTTAATTTTTATTGGGGGTTTTTTTTCACTCAATTTACAGGAGTGTAAGAACTGTTGAAAGAGTGTGGCATACAATCTTGAAATTGATTGTGTATTTTACAAAGTGTAATTATAGTATACCAATTCAACAGCACAATATTTGAAATGTATGGTTATACAATTTGGACAGTAGTTCCTTTCATGTTAACTCATGCTTATGAATGCATTGTGTAGATTTTCATATACACATCTATATATTTGTATGACTGATTTAGATATATTGACTTTTTTTTGTCCTCTTGAACAGAGGTGTAATCCTAGTGGACATCATGTGATCCGTAGCTTTGACATGATTGATTGACAGAGGGTTACTATGGAGACGGACAGCGCTGCAGGCTTGAAGCACAAACTGAGCATGTGCGTCTCTGTACGTGCCCTGACAAGTGCATGATGAGTTTTGTCGTACGACTGTAGCTCTCTCTCATATCGTGGTGTTTCCGTGGTTGTGGTATAAGTGGTACAGGTGGTAGTGTACAGGAGCTGTCACTCCGCGGGAGGTGGCTCTTGTTACTCGTGCGTTCCCTGGAATTTGTTATGTTCGTTCTTTTTACATTTTCATCAATGTCATTTGGCTTGTATGTATTGTTCTGTTTTATTTTTAACTTTTTTGTCTTGTGACAAAGTGTTCATGATTTGTCAAAATTTAGAGCAAAAAGTCATCTTGCTTTGTCTTTTGCCTTGTTCCTCTGTATGTATGTATGTCAGTTGACATGTTAAGCTATATATTATATATGAAACTTGTCTCTTACTGTAGCTGGTTCACTGTCCTGTGCTCTGGGATATTCGCACAAACGTGTGCACAAATTGCAAACAATTTAACTCACAACTTCCCCCTTCCCCTCCTTTCCACGGCCACCACACTGACAGTTCCCATTCTCTTCATCCTGTAGGGTTCGTACAGTTTACACATATGTGATATGTGCATTAACTCTCCTAGGATTCTTCTAAAGTATATTTCACATACAGCAGAATTTTTCAGGATATAGCCATGTCGGATATATATGTGCTCTCTCCTAGGAGTCTGTCGTGTCTAGAACATAAGCGCTTTCTCCTAGGAGTCTAGCTTGTGGGATATGTTCAGGCCCTCGAAGCCATAACACATGCCCCGTTTTTCTAGCTGTACTCTTTCCCCTTCAAAGAATTCTAGTCTATTGTCTGGTTTTACAGTTCAACTGTAAATTTTCACCAGTAGTCCATGTGCTTCACGAAGACTCCAGCTGATTTCTTTCTTCGTCTTTCCTGAAGTTTTTGTTGATTCAGATTCAACAGTCAAAGCTCTCTTCCCCATCTCTAAATACTCCAGCATGTTCTGAAAGTTCTTTTGTATTCGTCAAAGAATGAAGTAAGTGGTGGTGGTGCCTTGAGGGAGGGAGAGAAGGTCTGGGAGTCTTTGCCCTGGCACCTCTCTGTAAATATGTACCATATATAGCACTCATGGTCAGCTCTGGGCATACGCTAGCAAAAGTTAGGGGAGATGCTTCTCAAGATATTTTAATTTTATTTTAAAGATGTGTTGTACAAATGACGAGAAGGAAAAGTCAGAGAGAGACTGGTTGGGGTAGTGGTCTTTGTTGGATATGTCATTATTTTTAGGAGAATTTATTCTGTACACTTCACTCCACTAAAATTTTCTCTTCAATACGCACAGAAGAAAATCTCTGGATATATTTTTTTTCCTTCTTTTGTTGATGTTTTAGGGTCAGGACAATCACCTGAAGCAAAATCAAAATGTCAACATGATTGGGGATTTTCTTCCTACTTATGTCAAGGTCACAATAGTTGGTAGATTGACAGAAAATCTACTGTATAGTTGTTTTTTTTACTCCTTCTTACTCCCCCGCCTTGCTCCCCTTTATGTACTCCCCAAACCACCCCTCCTTCTCTGTGCTTGTCAAGTTTCATGTCAGATATTGAAAAAAAGACTGGATGGTTTTGTGGTTCACACATGCAGGTATGCTAACATAGATTTATACAAATGTGTCCTCATGCACACACACCCGTGTTCATGCATATATATGTCTATTCAATTGCTCGGGCATACATGAGCACCCCTTCTTCTCTGCACCAACATAGACCAAAACACCTGCACATTCTCGCTTATATGTGCCTCACGTGTGTGCAACAGGCACATGCTCACAAGCATTCACACTAACACACTTTCCTAGAACATATGCACATAATGCTAACAAAGGCACTCAAAATCATACAGCAACAGATGCACACACTTTTATTTTAGTAATTATTACAACACACACATACATATTCACATGAACACACACACGCCCCCACATAAAGACAGACTGACATAAGTACACCACTGCCTTAAGCATGAACAGACACGCACAAATGAATATTATTTGTGGAACGAATATTCTGAAATAGTCCAGATGTAAAGTGTAAATATTTCTGCGATCTTTGCGTTTGTGATCTGCAAAACTTGGGACTCACATACTGCCTTTCCCCTGTCCTGTGTGATTGTTCCCTGTGTCAGCGGACATGACAGTCTTTCACCACAACCAAGCCCAAATTGAATTTTGTAGACATTAAGCCTGCATCTTATGGCCAAGTTAAAACAACAAAACTCTTGGTTTGATTTCAAGGTGTTTTTTTATTTCTCTTTAGTCATTTCTCTTTTCAAAGTGAATGGCCGAAATATAAAGGGTTTTTTTTGTGTCAGCAGGACTTGAAGTGATGTTTCCAATTTTGGGAAGATATTTGCCAAACGGTGTGTAGGTGAAAATGTCTCAAGTAATCTGGGGTTTTGGGGTGGGGCCGAAGGCAGTTTTTCTTAGTTGAAAACGTTTCACTTGGATTTTTGAAGGCGCATTTTTATCTTTCACTTCTTCTAGCATTGATGTGTTCAAGATTGGTAAATCAGGTTTATAGACTTATCTTGCAGTTCAGAGTGGAATTACTCGTGAAGCGAGTTTGGCAGAGTTTGATGGCGAAGTGAAACAGAAATAATGGTGATACCTCATGTTGTTGTTTTTTTAAAGATTTAAAGGGATGGGGGGAGTGAGTAGTGGAAGAATCAGGGAAGGAAAAAAAAAAAGAAATGGCAGATTTTATTCAAGAATAACGTATTGTTCAGTTTGCCTGGATTTAGGAAGTGTGGCCAAGCCTATTCATATGCAGAACTGAGAATGGACTGTATCTTGTAGTCTACAAGCAAGGAATAGGTGTAAGGTAAAGCAGTGAACGAGAGAAAAAAGTGGCGGGGGGATCTTTGCTTCTTTTTTTAGAGATTATGGTTGGGG
>NW_004798084.1:262070-267142 GCF_000002075.1 Aplysia californica | reverse complement strand
CCCCCCTCCCATTCATCCTCATCCACCCCTCCCTCCCCTCCCCTGTTCCCCCTCCTCCTTGAGTGGGTTGGTATTTTTAATCTATTCCTTCTAAATTCTTAAAATTTTTTTATCTTATTTGTTCCTGGTGAAGTTTAGCGTGGATTATCCTGTCCTGACTAGCCTTGAACTACAACTTGACAACAACAACTACTCACCCTCCTCTTAGTTATCCTTTTTCTTATCATCTTGATTGCCTGCATTGTTGCCCTCCATCATCATCATCATCATCATCATCATCATCATCATCTCGATCATCATCTCGATCATCATCTCGATCATCATCATCATCACTATCATCATCATCATCATCATCACGATCGTCATGATCATTGTTATGATCACCGTCACATTCATCAAAGTCATCGTCATCATCATTGTCACCATCATCTTCACTGTGTATTGTGGCCTGAGATAGTGAAAAGAATGTTGTTGTATAGCAGTATCTGTTTGTTCTAGCACTGTGTTTTTGACATGCTGATGAAACGTTTAAGCAAAAATTGTACAGAGCCCAGAAATGTTTCACATTGTACAGAGCCCAGAAATGTTTCACATTGTACAGAGTCCTCATTGCCTTGGCGTCTTCAGGTTCTCATTCACAACAACAATGCCTACTATTGTTATTAATTAAATGTTATTATTATCATTGTCATTGTTATGGTTAATACTATTGTTATTATTTTTTTAATTGTATTATTATTGTTATTATATTATGGTCAATATTATGATTACATGTATTATTATTGCTATTGCTATTATTATTACTACCACCATTACAGAGTAAAATAAATCGATTATAAGTAATGCATCTGGGAATTTGTTGTAAAGGTGTTTTTTTGTTTGTTAGCAGAGATTTTTAAAATGTCGTTGCTGGTGTTTGCAGACCTTGTTGTTGTAATTAGTGCCCCAGTGTAAGTCATATCATAGTGGGTAAAAGTTTGATTTTGGCCTTTGTCTGACGTCGGGCATTATGATAATATGGTGATAGTTTTGATGCCGGAATGTGTAGTCTGGCCTTTTAGCTAGGATTTCAATATTGGCTTTGTTTTTTTTGGCTTTTTTTTAGGGGGGGGGGGAGGTGTCTGTGCTTGAAGCCTGGTCCGCATGCCCTCACCTACTCGCACACACATTCACACTCACACACACAAACACATACTCTCACTCTCTCTCTCTCTTTTTCTCTCTCTTTTTCTCTCTCTTTTCTCTCTCCTTCTCTCTCTTTTACACTCACACACACATTCAAACACAAGCTGCCAAAAACAAAACAACATTTCCCTTCGTAAAAAAACCATCCTCCCACAAAGGAAGCTGATTCTGTTCAGAACTGTCTATAATGACCAAAACAAAACACATTTTATCCGTCAGCATTTGGTAGTCCTTTGTAACCCCTCTGAACCCTTGAACCAGAGTTTATGGTGTTTTAGTTAGGGACTTCACAGTTGCATGAAGAGGGCCCGAGTTCGACTCCCTTGTGGGAAGAATTTTTTTAATTGAGCATCTCCGTCTTTCTGCTGGGGTGTTTTATCCCTCTCATCCCGTGATGGCCCGTATAGGCTGGACCGAAGCCTAGATTGTGTTAGTGGAACTGTACAAACACCTCCATATAAAACAACTCTGATTTGGGTCAGTGATTTCAAAATGATGCCCATCAGGAATCAGGATGTACAATATAATCCCCTTGTATCGACATCCGATTTATCGACATTTTGACATATATCAACATATTTTCCAATTACGAAATTTTTTATTCAATATCTTCACTAAACAATTTCTTTTATATACTGACATTTTTGCGGCCCACTCTGCTTTATCGACATGCTTCCTGGGTACCTCGCAAAAAGCCGTTCTAATGGTTAACGCATTAGTTCTTCGTTAAGTCCGCATACCCGTTAAGTAGCATATCGACACACCAGGCTTTAATGGGTCATGTAGGGCCTACACAGTGTAGTCTCCAACCAAGGAGATTAAAAGTAATTAGTTCTAAACTCCTTGTCTCCAACACAGTACAGTGCCTCGCAGACGTGAGCGTCTCGCGCGCTGGGCATCGCCTCCTAACCCCCACTCCCGATCGCTCATTTCCCTTCCCCATCCCATTCTCATTCTGTCGCTGGCAAGTGCCACGGTCAGTGAGTTCGTGCCAACCTTTTCATTTTCCCCAGCAAGCGGCCATATAGGCCTTACAAGGATGCTACAACAAAGTTTGCGCTGGTGTGTTGAATGCGCCTCGCGCTGCTCAGTCTTTAGTACCGTATCCCCCAGCTCCCCCGCCTCTTGTTAGTTTTAAGAATCAAGGGAAGCAACCAGCTTAAAAAGTAGTGTTGTCTTTTACCGCTGACCTCCCCTTGATTTTTCCTCATTTTCATTTATCGACAGGATGTACACACACACACCCACCCACCCACACACACACACACACACACACACACACACACACACACACACACACACACACACACACACACACACACACACATATATATATATATATATATATATATATATATATATATATATATATATATATATATATATTATATAGGGCCATATAAAACGGATTATACTGTAGATTATTTAGGATTGTCCCTAATGAGTTTCAATGTCATAATAAAATGAAGATCATGGGTTTATCCAGAACAACTTAATTAGCCAGCTTTGGGTCTGAGATAGTAATTCTTTCCATCCTGTCCAGCCCGACCAATTACAGTAAGTTTGTTTTAAGCTCCTTGACGTACCTGCCCGTTCTTTTAGGAGTTGAAATCTGTTGAGACGATGTCGAGCAGAGCGAGAATCTGAGGAGGATATTAGGGCGTGACGGAAAAATATAGAAACATTGTGCAGTCTTCATCATCATCATCATTGCCTTTCTCACCCTGCATCAGGGTATAGGCCACGGACAAACACCCTCCACTTTTCTCTGTCCTGGGCTAGCCTCTTGATGTTATTCCATGTGTTCCCACTTTTCTGTACATCGATTTCTGTGATTCTTCTCCAAGTTCCACGAGGTCTTCCCCTTGATCTCTTGCCCTGTGGGTTCCAATCCAAAACTTTCTTTGTTATGCAGCTGCCTGACTTCCTGAGAGTATTTCCAATCCATCGCCACCGCCTTCTTCCTACCTCATCTCTGACTGGGATCTGTCTTGTTTTCCTTAACACTTCCACATTGGTGACCCTGTCTGTCCATCTGATCCTCAGTAACTTTCTTAGACACCTGTTCAAGAAAACCTGGATCCCCTTTATACAAGTCTGTGATGCGTTCCATGCCTCACATCCATACAACAGGACCGACTTCACGTTTGAATTGAAAATCCTCAGCTTTGTTCGAAGTGAGATCTCTCTGGTCTTCCAAATCCTATCCAAAGATATGAAAGCGGCCTGTGCTTTTCCAATGCGGGACTTTATTTCAGCACCTGTTCCTCCCTCTCTGTCAATTATGCCCCCAAGATAACAGAAGGATTCAACGTTTTCTAGGGCCTTTCCTTCTATTGTGACCCGCTCCTTTCGTTGTGCATCTGTCCTTAGGACCTTTGACTTTCCGGGGTGGATCCTCAATCCAACAGACTCCGATAGGCTATTTAATACTGAAGTCCTTGCTTGCATCTGACGCCAAGTCGTCTGCAAAATCCAGATCGTCCAACTGTGTCCATGGTGTCCACTGTGTACCATTTCTGTGTCCTCTGGTGGTTTCCTTCATCAGTCAGTCGAGTGCCAATATGAAGAGGAACGGTGATAATAAGCATCCCTGTCTCACTCCAGTCTTGATGTCAAAGCTGTCCGTGAGCTGGCCATCATGTACGACCCTGCAACTTGTCCCTTCGTACATGCTCTTGATGAGGTTCATCAACTTCTGTAGGATTCGTGGTGTCCCATTATCTTTCATAGTGTCGCTCGGTCTATACTGTCAAAGGCCTTCTCATAGTCAAGGAAGTTGACAATCAGCTGGGAGTTCCACTCCAGGGACTGTTCCACAATAATCCTCAGCGTGGCAAGCTGGTCGGTGGTTGAGCGATTTTTCCGGAAACCGGCCTGTTCATCCCGTAGTCTTGGATCCGTTCCTGTCTTGATTCTTTCCAGAATGATTCTGTTAAAGACCTTAGCTGGTATTGAGAGAAGAGTGATCCCTCTGTAGTTGCTGCAGTTGCTGCAGTTGCTGAGATCCCCCTTTTTTGAAAGCTGCACGAGGTGTCCTTCTTTCCAATCCTTTGGGAACTTGCTCTCATTCCAGATCCTAGTAAACAATGGGAGGAGGATGTCTGCCGTCACATTGGCATCTGCTTTTAGGGCTTCAGGTGGAATCTGGTCGGGACCGGCCGCTTTACCTTTGTTCAGCTTCTTAATGGCATCCAGAATCTCTTGTTTTGAAGGAGCATCACAGCAGATAGGTAACTCATTTTTTGCTGGCAGTATGTTTGGTGGGTTACTCGTTGGTGGTCTGTTCAGGAGACTGTTGAAATGCTCTACCCATCGCTTAGACTGAGCTTCCTTTCCAAAAATGCTTTTCCCGTCTTGGTCCTTTACATGTACTTCAGGTTTCCCATATTTTCCAGCAAGTGTCCTTGTGGTCTGGTAAAGGATTCGCATGTTCCCTCCTATCGCTGCTTCATCTGCCTTCTCTGCTAGCCTGTTTATGAATTCCTATGTGTCTTTTCTTATTGATTTCTTGACATCTTTAGCTGTTGTCCTGTACTGCTCCAATACATCCGCTCTTGATCCTCTTGTTCTACTTGCATTCGTTTCTGCCTTTAGTTGTCTTCTTATCCTAATTAAATCCAATGAGTGTTGGCTAATCCATTCCTTGTGCTCCCATTTCTTCCCACCGAGTACTTCTTGACATGTTGATGTAAAGACTTCTTTGACCTTGGTCCAGTGTGTATCCACCTCCGTGTCCTCACCGCCAAGATCAGCCAGAGTATGAGTCGAAGCTTGAGTTTTACCAACAGCAAATGATGATCCGATCCAACATATGCCCCTCTCTGTACTTTGACATCTTCCAGTGAACGCCTGAACTTAGGAGAGATACAAAAATGATCTATCTG
>NW_004798084.1:259875-261920 GCF_000002075.1 Aplysia californica | reverse complement strand
AAAGGTCTAGATCTAGATCTAGATCTATACTCAAAACAAAATGCACCTCAAGAAATATCACTTCCGGCACTTCCGCTGTGGAGGACAGCTACGCAGATTTGTTCTGTTTCTCAGTGGAATAATCACAAAGGCGAAAGAAGGACGGGAATTTTTTGTCAAAAATATAATTTTCAGGGAATTATAAATACGAATTCCTTATAAATAAATAAAAAATCGGGCTCCGTCATGGGGACCCCTTCTTTTTGCAGGTACTTGCCAACTTTCAACTCTGTGGCTGTCGTAGTTTTATGGGAAAAGTGACAAATTTGTTTCCAAGTTGCCAAATGTATAGACTAGATAAAACTATTGCTGTAGGCCTATAATTATCTCACGCTCCTCCTACTACTTTGTATTTATCTAGTTTCTGATTTTAATACATTTCTAATGTTCGGCACTTTTATCATGGCTAATCTGAGTTGTGGTGCTTTAAAACTCGAAATCTTATTAAAACTAAGATTTTCAAAAGATTTAAAACAAAAGCGTGTGTGTCAAAAGTATCTCAAATTAATTTTAATTCAACATGATGTACTAAGGCCTACTGCCGCCTACAGAAGAAAATGTCATACCTCTGTCTGTCTACTAGGATAATTGATTGTATCCCTCTCAGCTCGCGTGTGGCCCTGACAGGCAGGTCTGGTAACCCGCCTCCTTAATTAAATTGTGTCAGTGGGAGCATTTTAAACAGCTACATTTTATAAAACAAGTTGTTATTCTTTGCTCAAATGTCTTCCTTCACATTTCATGTTTGGCGTTCATAATTGGTAAGTGATGGGATGAAGTTAGTGTTGATCATTTTAATGGCTTTGTCTTAATAGGAACATTATGTTTCAGTATGGAACAATTCTGATCACTGCCATTAATAATTTGCTTTCAGTTCTTGTTTCTATTTCTCTATTTGTGAGGCATCGTTGTGAAATCAGGCGCTAGTCAAAATAGTGAAATCGAAGAAAAAGGCATTTTCCCGCCAGTTTGTCCGTGTTTATGTAACTGCTGTCTTTCAGCCACACACCTTTTCTATTAGAACAGAGAGCTAGGGTCACAAGAAGGGGTTGGGGTAGGGTTTGGGTTAGGCTTCTACTTCTAGGTCTCTACTGTATTGTGTTTTAAATTATTGGGGTGGTCGCTCGTTAGGGAAGTTGCGCACGTAAAAGAACTTTTGTTGGTGGTCCTAACTAAAATCGATAACCGAGTACATGTAGTATACTAGGCTTCGGCCGCCACCTGGGAAACATTCAAAATTAATTTCTATCAAAACTGAAAATACTCCAGCCAGTCTTGTATTAAAATATCAGAGTACTTTCGAAATCGGAATAATAATATAAGTTGTCTGAGTCTGAAGGCAAGGGGGCCCGAGTAGGAAAAACGGCCACATGTGTAAAAATCAGTTGCACTGCAGGTTGAAGAACCCTGCAGAAGTCAAACCACCCTGGGGAACGCAAAGAAGTAAGCGACTAGGCCGTGGATGGGTAGTTGGCGGGTGCTCGTGGTTTGCTCCTCTTTGAGTTTGGCCTCTCTTTCCCACCGAACATGTATATATCAGCTTTTTTTACTCTCAAGATCTAGAAATCTAGTATCACTCTTACTGAGTCTTGGGTATCACCTCGCTAATCTTCGATTATTTGTCATGTAGGCTAAATGCAGATTTGGAAATACATGTATCAGCAAGAGATCTAGGTCTCCAATTCTTTTTTTGAGTTCCAATGCAAAAATAATAAATTACCGTACTTTCAAAATATTTATTAGTTACACCAGAGAGTTTACAGTAATACTATTATTACTGTAAACCCTCTCTGGTTACACCAATGATAGTACATAATGTTATGTACTATCATTGGTTACACATTACACAATAGAGAATGAGTTCAGATTGGGAATCATTTATGCCCTTAAGTTTTGTAGCAAGACCTAGATCTAGATCTAGGCCTATTTTGTCGAAATGATAATAATAATGATAATAATAATAATAATAATAGTAATATAATAATAATAATAATAATAATAATATA
>NW_004798084.1:254865-259722 GCF_000002075.1 Aplysia californica | reverse complement strand
TAATAATAATAATAATAATAATAATATGTATAATATATATATAGATCTAGATCTATATCTCGGAAATTTCAATTTAGCTGTTTTACAGTGCCATTTGGCTGGCTTTAACTTTTTTTCATTCCCCAGACGTAACCTGAAGTAAACAAACTCGGCACTTGGCTTGGCCGAAAGAGACCTTGGTACACTTGCTTGTGCTTGTAGATGGAGGTAGTTCTACGTCTATAATTTCCTTTTCTTCTAGATCTACTCAGATGTATGTTCTGTTCAGTCATCTAGATTCGACAGGTGCGGTTAATGTAACCGCATCCCTCATCTTGTAGAATCAGTGTCGGTACTACAAAATTGTGACGACATGTCTACTTTTATTGCACAGATCTCAGATGCCAAAATATTTATAGATAGATCTAGATCTAGATTAGATCTATATCTAGATCTAGATCTAGATCTAGATCTAGATCTACTGACGAACTGGAGATGGGCGTGGCTAAAGCAGAGTGCAAGTCATCATTCATGGTTTTCGAATGACAAAATTACGGTAGTTTGCACATTTTTAGGCCCAGTTCAAAGTTTTGAAGGTCTGACTTTGGGAATTTAACGTGCTAAGGTATAAGATCACCACAAAACCCTTGGGGGGTTGATAAACAGGGCTCTCAAACAATCCTCGTAAGTTTTTAGATGGTTGTCAGTCCACGCTCTCGGGGGCTTTATTTCAAAAGTGTGTTGAATAGGTGTACAGCCTGCAGGTAATATTTTCGGGAGGAGGACTTTCGTAATGAGTGACCACTAGATCTAGATCTAAATCTAGATTCTAGTCTAGATTTAGATCTAGATCTATCTATGAGACAGACGAGTCATCACTGAGACTAGAACAGAGAGCTAGGGTCACAAGAAGGGGTTGGGGTAGGGTTTGGGTTAGGCTTCTACTTCTAGGTCTCTTCTTTATTGTGTTTTAAATTATTGGGGTGGTCGCTCGTTAGGGAAGTCCTTCACTGTTTTCAGAGATTGTAATGACTATAACAAGTAATGCAAATAATGCAAAGCCACAGCAGGCATACACGCAGTTTTGTTACAGTTGTAAACGTATACTAGATCTAGATCTAGTCTAGATCTAGATTCTAGATTACATCTAGATCTAGATCTAGATTTAGATCTAGATCTAGATCTAATTTTCGATTATAATAAACTTTGGCTGAGGATTCTAGACTTCTGATCTAGATCTAGATCTAGTTTTATTTCATCTTGTGATAGTGAAAAAGTTTTCAGCTGGATACGCATATTTTCACTTTCAGAACAGGGCACCATGAATGTGAGCAAATGGGGGGAAAGTGTAGCATCATGTGGGACTAAAAGTGGCCAGCTAAAAGCGACACAGCAAAATGACATAGATAGGCCTTTATATAAATTTTCAAAATGGGTAGTTGGCGAGCGATCTGTGGTTTGCTCCCTTTTTTTTCAAACACTATTATAGTGTATATCTATATTATATAACTAGCTGGGCCTCCTTTCGATGAAAGGAATGATGGGTGCATTAGCATCAACTGAAAGTCATTGGCCTACTATACTCTACTGGAATGGAGCAATAGATCTTGAGCGATGCTAAAAATTAAAAGGTCTAGATCTAGATCTAGATCTATACTCAAAACAAAATGCACCTCAAGAAATATCACTTCCGGCACTTCCGCTGTGGAGGACAGCTACGCAGATTTGTTCTGTTTCTCAGTGGAATAATCACAAAGGCGAAAGAAGGACGGGAATTTTTTGTCAAAAATATAATTTTCAGGGAATTATAAATACGAATTCCTTATAAATAAAAAAAAAATCGGGCTCCGTCATGGGGACCCCTTCTTTTTGCAGGTACTTGCCAACTTTCAACTCTGTGGCTGTCGTAGTTTTATGGGAAAAGTGACAAATTTGTTTCCAAGTTGCCAAATGTATAGACTAGATAAAACTATTGCTGTAGGCCTATAATTATCTCACGCTCCTCCTACTACTTTGCATTTATCTAGTTTCTGATTTTAATACATTTCTAATGTTCGGCACTTTTATCATGGCTAATCTGAGTTGTGGTGCTTTAAAACTCGAAATCTTATTAAAACTAAGATTTTCAAAAGATTTAGAACAAAAGCGTGTGTGTCAAAAGTATCTCAAATTAATTTTAATTCAACATGATGTACTAAGGCCTACTGCCGCCTACAGAAGAAAATGTCATACCTCTGTCTGTCTACTAGGATAATTGATTGTATCCCTCTCAGCTCGCGTGTGGCCCTGACAGGCAGGTCTGGTAACCCGCCTCCTTAATTAAATTGTGTCAGTGGGAGCATTTTAAACAGCTACATTTTATAAAACAAGTTGTTATTCTTTGCTCAAATGTCTTCCTTCATATTTCATGTTTGGCGTTCATAATTGGTAAGTGATGGGATGAAGTTAGTGTTGATCATTTTAATGGCTTTGTCTTAATAGGAACATTATGTTTCAGTATGGAACAATTCTGATCACTGCCATTAATAATTTGCTTTCAGTTCTTGTTTCTATTTCTCTATTTGTGAGGCATCGTTGTGAAATCAGGCGCTAGTCAAAATAGTGAAATTGAAGAAAAAGGCATTTTCCCGCCAGTTTGGCAATTTTTATCGAACTTTTGTTTTTCCGCTCAACACCTTTTCTATATAATAACACATTTCCATGGGAATTTTTACTGAAAAACTTTCATTAAAGGCACAAAAAATGTTAATTTTTAGTTTCCAAGGACTCTCGGGGCTATGGAAGTTAACAAACTTTGGCGGACATTTTCTTGCTAATTTTACCTCTGATACTAGGCTACCCTTCACTCGCAAATATTTCAACTTCCATTCAACATAGATGGAATTTTTTTTAGTCAAAAGGAAGGGAAATGAACAGGCTTAAAAATGATACCGATTATATCTCAAATGCTCAAAAACTGACAAACGCCTGATTCCACCATGTCTTTACTCATTTAGTTGTCCATTCTTTGTGATTATACTGGTACACTTGGATTCTTGGAGCTTTTTGAGCCTGTTATTATGTTGATGAGTAGGCCTATAGTCGAGGGGCCTTGGATTTTTTTTGGATTTTAGCTTACTTTCATTGTTTCTGTTTGGCTAGTCCAGATATCTTTTTGATTGTCATATTTTCTGCATTTCATATTATTGGTGGTGTGAGGTGCTGAAGGTTTTGTTCATCTTTGTGTGGCAGACTTTGATCATGATCAGCAAAAAATAATCATGTAATTCACTCAAGGCCTCTGGTTCTGCATTGGTTTAGACGATGAATAAAAATGGTAATAGGACACAACCGTGTCTCACTTTACATGATATTATTTAGAGCCAAGGTTTTGTTGTATTTACTTTAAAATGTAAAATATTTCTTGCTTTCCAGCCAGAGCTCTGCAGTCAGCTTTGAAAAATAAAATTGTTCTGTTTATTTTATGGATTGGTGTAGGCTAATGATCATTTCTCTTAGCATTGATTGACCCTCCCCTTAATAAGAACTAATAAAACATTTACATTTTGCATGCACAATATTGCTTTTTATTAATGCAATATAATATATATATATATATATATATATATATATATATATATATATATATATATATATATATTATAATATATTTTAGATATATGTATGTGTATATATTTAATTTCAGAAAAGTCATGGAGGAATTGAGTCATGAGACAGAGACAGAATTCACAGAAGCCTGCTTTTCTAATGGTCGCTACATGAACCCATGGAAAACCTGGAGGAACCCGCGTATGGGCGGATTATTTAAATTTATTTTCATGACCAAGGATCACTCAGCAATACCGAAAGCATCAGTATGTTAAGTACTCACGCAGATTTGTAGTTGTGCTGTTGGGTGACTTTTGTGCTTTAAATATAATTGATAGAATGTTAGTGTCATTCCACACAAATCAGTTTCTGGGAGCTTTTAGATAAAGTTGTTATAATCCTAGTAAAGACATCAGGGTGCATCTTACAATGTAATTATGTTATGCTTTGGTATTTCCTTCCTAGTTTTGAAACTGAAAATTAATGAATGCTCAAGTCACGGTTCTGATTTGGCTGCTCCTTTTTTTTTTCTTTCTCAAAACTTAAAAAATATTACTTTTGTGCTTGTGGAATGACCAAGAGGAAATAGTTAAAATATTGTGCGTATCATAATGTGTTCATCTGTGTGTATTCATGATTGTGTGCACTTGCTGTATGTGTTTGTGTATTGTAACCTTTTCATGTGTGCGTTTATTTAGTGTTTATACAGGGTGACTGCAAAGGAAAATGTCTATATTTCATAAATAATTCCAACAATTGTAAATCAAACCTATTGAAAATTGACAGTTATATAGAGTAGAGCAACTTTGCAGACACTCAGTTTGCAAATTTCATGGTACTAATATTTTTAATGATAATGTGGCTATGCATATAATAATAATAATAATAATAATAGATAGCATTTGTATAGCGCATATCCCCGCTCAACAGCAGGCTCTAAGCGCTTTACACTATATTATAAACCCTGAATTAAAACAGCTGGGCCCTCAATTGTTTTGTGGAAAACACCAAATATCAAGTACTGAAAGGAATATCAGGTTCGTAAAGATAAGATAAGATAAGATAGTAATTTATTATCCCAGTGGGAAATTTTCCTTGGCTGTACAGGACCGTAAAAACACATGCAGGTATACATTAAAAAAACCCCCAAAAAACCCAAATTAAATGATATATATTACTCTCATTAAAATTCAATATGAAAGGAGAAGTAAAGCTGACAAAATGTACATTTACATTAAATGCATCTTTCAACCACATGCAGGAATTTAAATACTAGACCTTTGGAGTTAT
>NW_004798084.1:245263-253575 GCF_000002075.1 Aplysia californica | reverse complement strand
ACGCCCCTCTTGGCACGATAGGCAAATTGCATGTTATCCTGTATGTCTTCTGTTGATTTTCTCAGTTCTTTCAAAACCAGTTTTTCTAAACATTTCATGAGGACTGATGTTAAAGCGACAGGTCTTAGGTTGTTAAAATTTTGTATTGATTGTTTCTTTGGGACAGGAATTATTTCAGAGCATAATTTCCATGAGAGTGGTATTATTCGTTCTTTCAAAAGACATTATATTGAAAATATCAGTATAAATGGGAGATAACTGAGTAGAACACATTTTAATAATTTTACTTTTTTGGTACAATTGTACTAATAACTAGTTAGATTTGTACGCACTATTGTACAAATAACTGCAGCCTTTTTTTTTCAGTCACTCTGCACAATATATCTAGCTGATAAATTCTAACTAAACAGATAGGTTTATCAATGATACATGATATGTATAATGTAAATAGCAAAGATGGTGGGCAATGTTCACAGAGCAAACATATAAAATTGTGCTTCTTCCTTTATTCTGAAGATTTGCTTCCATCCAGCACATGACAAGATAAAAAAGTAAAGATTTACAAAGGTCATTTTGCTAGTCTTCTTTCCATGACCATTTGTCTCATGAATACTTTTTTTCACCAGGATGAAAGTTCTTTTACAGTGGAGTCCACTTATAACGAGTCTGGAAAAAAAGAGAAGTCTGTTATAAAGACACTATTCGAAAACCCCGTTTTTTCTTCTTCTTTACCTTTGTAAATAAAATACTGCTATAGCGCTATCAGACAAACATGCGAGTTGGTTATAGCGGAATATTGCTGCTGCTATGCACAGTGCATAGGCCAATTATACATAATGTAAAACCTCGCAGGTTGAGAAACTTGTTGGTGATCTAGAGAAACAAAGAATGGGAGAGCCCATGTGTGTCAACAATGAAAGCTGGAGCGACTGAGTAGGGAGGGTGTGGCATGTGCAGACAAGCAGAACGCATCGGGTGATAGGCCAGCGTAGTTTAGATTATCAGGGCCAACCATGCCTCTCACTTCTCCAATGCGGGGATGGAGAGGTCACAGCAATGTGATGGATGGTGCGAATGTGTGATGTGCAAGCAAGCACATGTACCACAGGGTGTGGTGGGGTGGGGGAAAACACTGCGGGCGAGTTAGCCCAGAGCCCTTTCTTTCTGATCGCCAACACAGAGCTGCCAGTCAACATCGCTAGCGTTAGAGAAAGAAAACTGATTCGATTTTTGATCAAGTAAGACCTAGAGGTCATGTTGAAACAAAATCATCGCCAGGGGAGATAGTAAAAGGAAAAACAGAACATCAAACTCATAGAGTTAGGCCTACTTTACAGTTTCCCTTGAATTTATTACTGGATCCCTTAAAGCGAGAATCCTGCTATAACGGACATTTTGCACCGGTCCCCTCCCTCTCGTTATAACAGGATTCCACTGTATTTTATGGCTTTCCAGGCAATTTTGTACTTTATTCTAAGTTACTGCATTAACAAAAAATATCACTTAAGTTTTGTCAATTTTGGGTTAGATTTAATTTAGAATTTAGTTGAGACTGACAGCCCTGACAGACTTGCCTGATGTATCTTCTATGTGCACCGTGGTTCTTTCAGTTTGTCAGCTTGTTCTGAATAGATCTTGCCTTCCTGAGTATCAGGTGCAGAGAAATCTAGAGAAACAAAAGCCATGTTGTCCTCTAACAGACAGACTACTTGGGCCAGAAATCAGACCAGGTTAACATTCTTCCCCAAGACACTAATGAAGGAATTCAACAAAATATCACTGAGACCTTCAAAATCAAGTGTTTTGTTCAATGTTTCGAGTCCAATTGGTTATATTGTGCCAAAATGATTGCTTTTGTCCCACTCATGAAGGTAAATCTGGCTGACTCCAAATCAAACTGATGAATCTGATGGACAGTGTGTACTTATTATTAAATTTTTTAAATTGGTTTGAAGGTTATTAAATGTTCCTCTGACCTCATCTGTCTCTTAGGTTCTGGATGAAACCTTACCTGTCCTGAAACCAGATTTTTCAGCGTATGACAGTTCACCTGAGACAGGTGTCCGGCACATGTGGGTGGGACATGCCTCCTCTTTAGTACAGCTGGATGGGGTAACAGTTTTGACCGACCCGATTTTCAGTAATCGCTGTTCTCCGGTGCAGTGGATCGGCACTAAAAGATACCGACCCCCTCCATGCGCAATCGAGGAGTTGCCCAAGGTGAATTGTGTGGTCATCAGTCACAACCATTATGATCATCTGGATTATAACAGCGTTGTTGCTCTCAACAAAAGGTTTGTGCTTCCCTTTTAGTTTTCTAATTGTATGCAGCCGCGTTATTTTTCTTCTGTATATCCCTGCTGGAGGTCAGGGATATTAATAGCACTATAGATTGCATATATAGCACTCTATGCCGTATGAGTACAGGCTCTGAACGTTTTCATAGATGATATGATCACTGGGCATAATATTTCATTCACAGAAGATAAAAACATTTCGCATTAATAAGAAAACCAGTTCAACCACATAAAGTAAAGAAGAACTTTCTCAACCATACATTAATTATATATACATAAAAGGATAGCAGTGAAAGCAAGACATATTCAGCACCTTCTAACATATTATAACTAAAACTTGAGCAATCGCTTAAATGTATCAGGATTTGTTGTTTCTCTGAAGTCCTTGGGCAAGGGTTTCAAACTTTAGGGCCAAAAAATTAGAAACTTCTCTCACCAAAAAATATCTGACTTCATCTCACGGTGCTGTTGATTTTTTAATGTACTCAACTGTTTTATCTACAAAGAAAATAGAGTCATATCTTGCCTTACATGCAGCCATGTATCCTTTTTGAACGTGCTCTTGATAACTATACTGACGACAGTGGCTTCAGTTTGAGGTTGGAATTAGTTTTGAATTTGCTTGGACGGCGACCCCAAAGGGCCTTTTCGTTCTAATTTTAAAATCATCAAGGGATCTTTAACCCAATGAACCCGTAGCTCTGATATAATGGTGTACGAATTATTTGCCCCTGGCCTGAAGCACTGATATATCAGTGTGTGCTAGTCTACTACGGAATAGTAGTCCGTACATGGAGAAAAAGGAGAAAAATGATGTCAAAAGAACTTGTTGGTTAGTGGTTACTATTATAAAAGTCAAGGGAGCTCATGGAAGAGGGAAATTGGTTTGAATAAAAGGTACGTGTTGTTGAGTGTATAGCCATGTAGCCATTTTTTTTTTCCTCCGGAAGCCAGGGGACAGGTTAATTTGGGCTCAGGAGGTCAGGGTTCATTGGGTTAATCCAGGACATTCCCTTTGGAATTACTTTTAGAATGGAAAAGGCTGTGGAGGGGGGGGGGGGGGGGGGAGGAATCCGTTTTTGTTGAAATGAGTAAAATAACTTGCTCATATTTGCAAAACTTTTTTAATGTTTGCCTATTTGCTAAAAGAATATATATTTCAGATTTGGTGAGAGCCTACGATGGTACGTGCCCATGGGTCTCAAAGAATGGATGAATCAGAGTGGGTGTCAGAACGTGGTGGAACTAACGTGGTGGCAGGAGAATATCTACGAAGGTCCCAAAGGAAACATTAAATTTGTGTGCACACCTTGTCAGCACTGGTGCAAGCGGACGGCCACAGATGACAATAAGGTGATCACATGACATAGTTGTAAGGAAGCAGAGTTTTTTGGGGGTTTTTTTTTTTGGGGGGGGGGGACAACTGGTAACTGATGGTTTTTATACAGGCAAACTCAGACACACATACACAAGTGCGTACATGCATGCATGCATGCACACAAGCATGCATGTGCACACACAAATACAAACACACACGCATACACACACACACTCACACACATACCTGTGCATTCTCATAAGCACATGGACACATACATTCTCGCTCCCTTGCACATACTCACACATACCGGTACACAGTCACATACCCCTCCACAAATCGCACATACGCAGACACAACATGCGCACTCGCACATCCCGGGATATATATGAATGCCCACAGACACACGAACAATGTACATAATTATTTAGCAGGAAGATGAGTGCAAACCTGGGATTCCAGGTTGGTGGTTGTAGAGAGTCAGTATCTTGACCATACCCATGTGAACGAAAATATATAACAAAGAATCATTCCGTTTCTACATGGTTATCTTGTTTCCTGGTTTTGCAACATAAACGACTTGCTAAGGTTTGCAGGTCTTTGCCATTGATCCCTTCCCCATCTTATCATTTTTGTTTGTTTCAGTTTTATAAAAGTTCATCAACTTCTCTGTAATGACCAGTTAGTAAATATCTAATACAAACGGTTGTTTCGGTTTTGACACTTTGATTCAACCTAGTACTAGTCAGCTGAGAAATGCAGAGAAAGTTGTTTGTGTTTCGAGCCCACACCATTTTATCTTCTAATCCCTATACTTATTCTTGTTCAATTTTTTTTTGTCTTGATACTCTCCTTTACAACTTTACAACCACATCTGTCTCCATAAGGTAATTTCAACACCCCTGTCAGTCTTATCGTCCATCCTCTCATCATCACTGTCTACACATTCTTCTCTCACGCACACTCGGTTCACTATGGGTCGCTTCTTTAGCAAAATCTTAGGGTTATGCTTTATCGTCAATCGTCATTGTAACCTAATCCCAATCATTATGATCTTCTTTTGTTTCCACATAATCTTCATCATCCGATCTTTACATGTATGTAGAATATGTGACTCATTCGAGAGTGAGTCTTCTCAGCGTCGGTCTAAGCGCTGCCACTTTCAACGTAAGTAGTAAAACTTCTCGGGAACACTCTCGAAGGTGACCTTGGAAATTCGCCTGTAAATCGATAAGTGTTCAAGCAACTCAACTTTTGACAGCAAAAAACAATTCCAAAATGGTATCTGATTACTTTTTGAAAGTTTGAGAGTGAAACAAGAAAAATCAAGCTCTCTGTTGCATGCACAACTACCTGAATCCAGGGTGGTGCGTGCGGTGAATGGAAAGGTTTTAAACTAGCGTGCGCCAAAGAGGAGCGCTACGCATCGAAGTGGTGTGAAAAACAGCGCGCCAACGTGGTGCGGTGCGATACGAAAAGGTTAAGGTGTTTGACTGTCATTCAATAGGTCCTGGGTTTGAATCCGGATAGTGACGGAAAATTTTCTTCTCTAAAATTTTCTCCTTTCATCTCCTTCCCTGCTCTCTAACAATGTTCTGTGGTCTGTTTTCGTCTCCACTTTCTGCCCCCTCCCCCTCACCTCCTTTGCGCTCTCCTCTGGGCTCCGGACTCTTTCTGCAGCCTTTCTACTGCTACTCGTTGGCTCCTTTTTTACTACTGTCTTTCAGCCACACCCCTGATCTTCTGGTTGGAAAGATCTATACCAAGCCCTCTCAGATAAGGGTGAAAAATTTCATAGGTCTCGTGTGCAAGTTGCGCATGTTAAAGATCCCTTGTTGGTCCAATATTTATAAGAGTAGGCTTCGGCAACCACTTGGGCAAAATTCAAAATGTCCTACCCTTTGAAAATGTTTAATGTGTCCCACACGCTTATATGACCTTTTGCAGTTGCTAGCGCCTTAAAACACTTACCAAAACAAAACAAAAATACCGTTTCAAAGAGGACCTGGATGAATGTAGAATGATGGTGACAATATTTATATATATATATATATATATATATATATATATATATATATATATATATATATATGTTTGTGTAAATGTCTCCCCCCTACCCCACCCACCCACCCAGGTCCTGTGGTCCAGCTGGAGTGTCCTGGGACCCACACACAGGTTTTACTTTGCCGGGGACACTGGCTACTGTGAGGGCTTCAAACAGATAGGAAAACGTTATGGGCCTTTTGACTTAGCAACTATTCCCATCGGTGCATATTTTCCCAGGTAAGCCATGTTTAAAAAAATTATATTTGGTATCGTTCACTGTGTTATTACATGAATTAAATGTTTCTCACCATCTTGCCATATCTTGTATCTTTTGCCACATATTCTGGCAATGCCAATGAAAATTTAATTTTTCGCTTTAGCCCTTTTTAATTTGGTACCAAAGGAAGAATTTTCAATTTTAAGAATTATGCTTTTTGAATTTTAAGAATCGGTTCATAAATAAAAAAGAATAGGAGTTGTAAAAGTGGGCAAAATATGGATGATCCACATATAGGAAAATACTCCTAAAAGTGGACCATGCAATAGCAGAATCTGTAAGAAAATCGACGATATCTCAGTAACTTATTGGAGTTTTAGAAAGAAACTTGGCTTCCTAATGTGTTTTTGGGTGGAGAAATCATTTCTGCAGTCAGATTTACTAACCATTTCGTAGTTATTTTGTTATGATTAAAATTTTGTTGTACATATTACGATTTTTCGAAAAAGGGGTGTCGGGATGAGAGCATTAATTATAATTTATTTATAGCATCGTATCACAACATGGGATCTTTAAGAATATGTTGGCAGCCTGACTAAATAATGACATAGTATTCTTTGATGACTTTAGATCATGCCAACCTTAAAATATAATTAAATTGAATCTAGCATGCTGTACAAATAAAAACCCTTTTTTCCTCGTTGAGACGTGAACACCTTGAGGCGAGATAAACTTGCCTCGGAATACCCCCATTGCGATGCTACCGGGGAAGAGAGACAAAAACCACCTGATGTGTGCGCCCGACATTGCCCTATTTCAATTACCAATGAATGGGCTCGGAATAGTTGTTCAGGGATTTGTAGGTCACATACATTTGCGGAGGGAGTGAGGGGAAAATGGCCGGTCTCCGTGCGAAGCCGCTTTAGACAGGGGGGTAGTTGTGCATTTATGATCGGGTCTAAACAACTACTTGACCCAGCACGTTCAAATTTGAGGACACTGTAGAGGAAAGATAGTTATCTTACCATCTTGACCTTGAAAATCAAGCACATTATAGTTTTCGGTATACCCGATATGAAAGTATTCCCGACACCAAAAGTATAGGTTAATTTATGTGTACAAACTTCAACGTCCACATATCATTAGTTTGCATTATTTTTTTTATTGGTTGCCAAGTTTCATTCACATTGGTCCAGAAATAGAGCAGACCGAAGTTGAGTAAGTTAGTCACTTACGTTCCGACCCGGTCCAAAAATTCACTTGCAAACACCAACAGGGACCGAAATATTGCAAAAGCTCGATCAGCATTTCTACATATTTGTGTGGTACTATCTCCCTAAATACACTTATCATGTGTACTGGTGTCTATGATGTTGTCATTAGGCTCTTTGCTGTTGCACCCAATAGATACAAATTAAGTTTCTGTATGGGGAGAATTCGTATCAAGCAACTTGGTCTTTCTACTGGCATTTGTATCTCTCTCAGCCCAGATTGGCCTTAATAATTCCTTATCTCCGGCAAGCAACCCCCAGTGGCTGGCAGTTGGAATTTCTTTTATAGCAATTGCTGAAAACAGGTCTCTTGTACCGGGAGTTCATTCATTAGATGAAGAACTATCAAAATAAGTTCACTTGTTTTGATTTTACGACCAATTTATTGACATATATGTCACTTTTAGATTTCATATCAAGAGGGGGCCCCGGCGCAGATAAAGAGTTAAACCTTGCAGTGTTGAGGTATTTTATTTCTATCTATGTTCGTCCAGACAATATACAATCTTCATTCAAGAGAGATTTACACAAAACCGTAATATATGTCGTGTTATTAACGCTTCGATTCTGGCTTGCCACTTCAGTTTCTTCTTTTTTTTGGCTCCGCATTTCAGTGGATTGCCACTTAAATGGTGTTTCGGGGGTACCAATTTCATCAACTATAAGATCTACACCTGGTTCTGTGCCTCATTTATGTGTGATTTTCTGTCCAATTATAAATAGTCTGAGTGCTCACGCAAACAAATCCATCCATATTTGATTGAATTATACTATAGCCATTTTAAGGTAACACCTTTCATGTCTGTGGGCATAAAATTATGGAATCCTTTGCATACTCAAAGAGTCAAAGAATAAGCAACTATACAAGTTGCAAATACATCTTCTAGAATGTCGTGTAGAAACCAGTAGAAAAAATAGCAGAGGATCAGTTTGGGAGATCACGGGTGAGAACGTACACATCAGTAAAGAGATTAACAAAAAACTTTGCTTTAGGGTCAAACCATTGAGATCCTGTACAAATTTCAGATGATTAGTTCAGGGCCATACTCCATACATCATTTCAATTATCCCCCACCCTGTTCAAATCATGAGGGCAGGCAACTTGACCCCAATTCACCCACCTTTGCTTCTCCCATCCCTTTTCTACCACAAGAGCTTTCCCC
>NW_004798084.1:243099-244571 GCF_000002075.1 Aplysia californica | reverse complement strand
TCTCTCTCTCTCTCTCTCTCTCTCTCTCTCTCTCTCTCTCTCCAGTAATTCAGGGATACAAATTTTGTGATGGATGAGATTTTTATGGCTTCTTTCTCTTGTGGGGGTCTCACTCTTTCTTTGTCTCTCTTTCTTTTTCTCTCTTTGGTTTTTCGATTTTTTCTTTCTCTCCAGTCTCTCTTTCTTTTTCCACCTCTGGTATAACTCTTTCTTTTTCTGTCTGGGGTCTCACTCTTTCTCCCTGGTCTCTTTCGTTCTTCTCTCATTTTGGTTTTACGCTTTGCTTTCAAACCCTCCCCCTCCCCCCACCCCCAGAGACTTTCTGTCCCCCCAGCATGTGGACCCAGCACAGGCCGTAGACATCCACAATGATCTCAAGTCCAAGAAGTCGGTTGGAATTCACTGGGGAACTTTCAAATTAACGAAAGAGGTATTGCCTGCATCATTGCCTTTCTCACCCTGGGTCAGGATATAGGCCACGAACAAACACTCTCCACCTTTCCCTATCCTGGGCTAGTCGCTTGATGTCACTCCATGTCTTCTTACTTTTCTGTACATCCATTTCCGTGACTCTTATCCAGGTTCCACGAGGTCTTCCCCTTGATCTTTTACCCTGTGGGTTCCAATCTAACACTTTTCTTGTTATGCAGTTGCTTGACTTCCTGAGAGTGTGTCCAATCCATTGCAACGTCTTCTTCCCACCTCATCTCTGACCGGGCTCTGTCTGGTTTTTCTTAGTACTTCCTCGTTGGTGATCCTGTCTGTCCATTTGATCCTCAGCAGCCTCCTCAGGCACTTGTTCAAGAAAACCTGGATTCTCTTTATGCAGGTATGGGATGCGTTCCACGTCTCACATCCATACAACAAGACTGACTTCACATTTGAGTTGAAAATTCTGAGCTTTGTTCGTAATGAGATATCCCTGGTTCTCCAAATCCTGCTCAAAGAAATAAATGCAGCCTGTGCCTTTCCAATGCGGGACTTTATTTCCGCACCTGTTCCCCCCTCTCTGTCAATTCCCCTATTGCCTGCAGCATGCTTGGTTTTCTTTTGCATCTAATCCTTCTTTTATGCGGTGTCTGTGATTTGTGATGGTTAGGTTCCTCACGGGTGCCCTCACAGGACATAAGTTTGTGCTAGACTGGGGAAGTCCTTTCGTCAAGTTTTCCCATCTGTATGCTGGAATGCTGTATTGCCCTTAGCCTGGGTCGGCCGTCACAGGCAGGATAGATATGGCCTGTCTCCAACATTGTGATGATGAGGTGGGTGGGGTGGGGTGGGTAGGGAGGGTTAAAACTTTCACAAACAACTGGCATCTGTGGTGTAGTGTTTAAGCACTTTCCATGCAGAAGATCTGAGTTTGATTCCCATGTGGTGAGAACTTCTATCCAGTATCCCAGTCATTCTGCTGGAGTGTTGTATCCTTCTCAGCCCAGGTGAAGCCAGCCTCCTAAATGATCTGAATGGTGGGG
>NW_004798084.1:237983-242999 GCF_000002075.1 Aplysia californica | reverse complement strand
GGGGGGGTGTAAAATAACTACATTTTAAAAAGATATTTCAGTTTATCGGTGCCTGTGGTGTGTAAAGGTTAGGCTCCTCACTGGTGCACACAGTGGATGTGAGTTTGTGCCTGGTTTGGGAAGTCCTTGATCGAGTTTTTCCACTTGTATGCTGGGAGGCTGTTTCTTACTCAGCCTTCGTCTGCCCTCTCAGGCAGGGTAGAAGCAGCTGACCTCCTCACATTCTACATTGTGTTGATAGGGCCGTGAAAAAACACATTTACAGTCATTACAATCTTTCATGTGTTGTTTTATCGGGGGGGGGATGTTTGTTTTGGTTATGTTCTACTCCTCCTTAATTTGTGGATTAGATTTCAGCGTATTGATAGCATAAGGCCTCTGTTATTTATCAAAAGTGCACATTCTCCCTCTGATGAGGTGGCACTTGTTGGCCACAACCTGTGTGCAGAGAAAGGTTTTTCCCCTCTGTTTTGCTCAGCTCTTTTATGATGAGTTGAGTGAAGTAATAATTTAGTAATATGAACCCCATAGCCTCCCAGTGTAAGGACGTTTTCAAAATATATATATTGTATATGGTGTTAATCCAAGAAAGCAAACAACCCCCCTCCCCCCTCCCCGAAATGTGAATTGTTTATGTGCGTATGTGCATATGTACGTATGTGTGTATGTGTGTATGTATGTGTGTGTGGTGCGTGCGTGAGTGAATATGTGTTTGCACGAGTCTGGAACACTGGGGTGTGTCCTTGAGCAAGACACGATAACCCTAGCTCAAATTACAGGGCGCTGCACAGTGGCGACCGACAGTGGCATTGTTTATAAACTGTTCTGTATTTGTGTAATAGTGTGTATTTATGTATGTAGCCTATTTATGCATCTTTGTATTTATGTATGTACATATTCATAATTATGTATTTATGTATGTATGTATGTTTGCCATTGTAAAACAAAGTGCCCTTCTGGGACAAATAAAAGTGTAATTTATTATTATTATTAATAATAATACATACAAACTCACAACGATCTACTGCTTGGATGGATTCTGTTTAATCGAAATATGATGAAAATAGAAATGCTTTTAGTTTCTTCTTAAAAATTTCTAGATTTTCTGCTTCTCTGATAGTTTTAGGAAGCCTATTCCAAACAAGTGGGGCAAAATATGAGAAAGAGCGTTGGCCATATGATTTGTAATTTATTTTAGGCTTAACAGGGGTTGTTTTGTCACTTGAAGATCTGAGCGTTCTAGGAGGCACATAGGGTGTTAAAAAGTGTTTTAGATTGTGTCATGTTGTTTCTGTCTCTTCAGTAGATTGTGTCATTTTGTTTCTGTCATTCTTGTGGTATTGTAGCTGTCTTATCCTGTCTATCTGGTGTGTTCGCCTTGTCATCTTTCATGTGCTGGGTTTTTGGTTTTTTCGTCGTTCACGCTCGCGCATGTGTGTGTGTATGTGTGTGTGTGTGTGTGTGTGTGTGTGTGTTTTACTCTTTTTTACTTTGTGGATTGGATATTTGAGCTTATTGATAAAGTTTTTGCTTCAGTCATGTCTGTATGTCATATTTGTCTGTCATGTTGTAGTATTGTGCTGTTTATCTGACATAGGTCATATTGTGTTGTTCATATTGTATCTGTCAGTTTACATTGACCTTGACCATCAATGATTTATTTGTAAAGGCACCATCCATCCATGTCCAGGTGCTGTTTTAGCCTGTCAGTTGTGGATGAATAAAGTGTATCTTATCTGTCTTGACATGTTGGTCCTGTCGTGTGGTATCTATCTATCTGCTGATGCTGTCTTGTCAATTCTGTCATTTCATTCCAGTCGTGTCACTTCTATCATGTCATGTTTGTCGTTTCTGTCATATCTGTCTGACGCGTCTGTCCATTGTGAGATGTTGTATGGTACAGATCACGATTGCATGTTTTTATGTTCTCTTAGTGGGAGGGTGCTTCTGGTAAGCCCTACTTCTTAATTTTACTTCTGTTATTTCTGTCTGTCTGTCTGTCTGTCTGTCTGTCTGTCTGTCTGTCTGTCTGTCTTTTCCCCAGCTCTAAGTTAACTAAGTAAGTATCATTGTGTGGATATGCTTGTTTTCTCAAACTCAGACTGGAGATGTGCTTGCTTCCCTGTACTCAGAATGCACTAAGATACCATTTTTCCTTACCTGTCTTCTTTTTTTTTCAGTTTTATTTAGAGCCAAGAGAAAAACTGCAGGAGGAACTGAGCAAAAGAGGCATGGACCCTTCATCCTTTGTCACTGTTAAAGCTGGGGACATTCAAGTTTTTTGATGAATGAGATGCATCCTCATCCTTCCGACCTTCTGCTATCTTTCTCTCTCTCCAGTCTGTGTGAGAGATTCACGTTTTCTGATGAATACAATGTTATTCTTTCTATTCTTTGTCTCATTCTCTCATTCTCTGTCTGTCTGCCTCACTCTCTTTCTCTCTTAGGTGTCAAAGTTTTGTGATAAATGAGACAGGAGCCTCTCTATCCTGTTATAAAAGCAGTCTATCTCTATGATGTAAATTGTTTCCCTTTGAGCACTATTATTATCTGTTTATGCTGATTTTCAGTAAGTGTTATGCAGCTTTTATTTATGCTTCTTTTTTTCTGTTTTTTGACTTGTTCAAAACTTTTCTGTATTTAGAATTAATGTATATTTGTTTTTGGTGGCATCCTTTATTACAAAGCTTGCATATGATAATAGAAAGCAATGGAGATTTGGGTATTTAGCTCAATTTGTTTTTTTGCACTATAGTTGACTCAGGTATTTCCTATAGTGTGGTCAAAAATTTATGGTACAAGTTATTGTCAAATATCTCCTCAATCGTTGAACAAAGACTCTTGAACTTTTGCCCAATGACTTGTATCAATTTGTCTCAACAGATTAATATTTTTGTAAAAAACTGTTCACTGTATTTTAGAAAATTCTTCAATAAATATTAATTTTAAAAATCCTGGTAGGTGGTTTCTACAGATTTAAAAAGGTTTTCATCCCATGAGCTGGGACATTAGCACTGTTAAAAGCAAGTTTGTACTTTTTTTCCAATCACGGCATCATGCTTATTGAACTCAGGTTTTTAGAACCTTAAAGTGAAAAAAAAAAAAGTGTTCACTATCCACTATATAATTTTTTATTTTTTTGGTGACAATTAATGGTGTGGAATGAACCTTGAAGTTTTTTTTATTCTAGTTTTTTTACCATGGATGATTACATTTTACTGGGGGTTTTTTAAAACCAAAACGAACTGACACGAGCACATCACTACTGAACAGGAGTGGTTACACTGTTCTTTATTTCTGTTACTCTTATGTTTTGTACAGATATATTGAGAGTTATTTGTGATAGTCTGAAGGTGCCTCCCTGTCGCAATACCCATCTATGATTTACCTCATCATCATGCTACTCCCTGTTGTGCCAAGTATGGGAACATTGATTCACCCGTTAAAGACATATTTGAGGATAAGTTGTGCCAGGAATTTTTGTCTGCTTTATACGTACGTATGTATTTATTTTGTTGTTCCAGTCATTCCTTATGTATAAATCTCGTAATATAACTCTTACATCTGTCGATAGGTTTGATCTGTGTTGGAATTGTGGTTGTTGTTATCGATCCAGAATTGTGATAAACAATGCACAATTTGTACCTGTTTCAGGCAGTGAAAGTTGGGTCACTGGTCCATTTGACACATTCAGGTGAACTCGTGGCCAGAGATGATGGATCTATTGACTTCCTGTATAGGTTTAAGATTCTTTACCTAAACCCCTCTCTGGATTGTTTTCCCCATGAATGCTATATCTTATATCTTATAACATATATATACAACAGTCTCTGCCTAATATCCCACTGCTTATGTTCCCAGTTCACGTAAGTTCCCACTGTTTAAAGAAAACAGTATTTTTACTACCCAAAAGTCACCCCTAAGATCTTGCTCTGAAGGATTACTTTTGGCTGAGATCCCGCATTTCAGATAATAATAATAAATGAATAAAATTAATTACACTTTTATTGATCCCAGAAGGGCAGTTTGGTTTATAATGGCAAACTACATACACACACACACACTCACACACACACACACACACACACACACACACACACACACACACACACACACACACATTTGAATACTTGTGTGCATACATATATGTAAATACATGAAAGGATATGACGTTTGCCCCGGACAGGATTCAGGCCGAAGCATTAAGTCGTTGACACTTTTCCCAAACATTGCACTCGTATTTTGAACTCTCCACCTAAACTTACATCACATGCTGGGTGGGTAGGGCCAACAAGGCCATATCGGAGGGGATGACATCAAAATGTGAACTTGTCGGTGCTTTTGTTTTCGTGACAGCACTTGTCTTTCATCTCTGCACCCAAATGTACTGGACATACTGAATTTTAATTCATGCAGTCACAACACAATGGTGCGTTACGACAAGAGAAATGATCCCGTATAGAGAGAGGAAGCTATAAATTTTGGATACAAATCAAAAGGGGAGAAGTAACAGGATTGACGTTCTTCATACTCACAATTAGATTTGTGAAAATGGTATGCCTCATGCCATTGTGATTGGTAATATTATGTTGACCACTCTCTGCTCTCCATAAGTCTTATAATAAGTCATAAACCCACCTAGGGGTCACGTAAATTCATTTCAGATTTAGGGGAGAACATTTTACAGATTTGGGGCCTGATCATGAGTCCTCCTTGGTGCATTGGCTAAGACCTTGCATTTTCCTTGCTCCCAAGCACTGAGATCTTAAGCAGAGACTACTGTATATTATAAAAGTGGGAAGACATGGAATGACATCAAGAGGCTTGCCCAGGATAGAGAAAGGTGGAAAGTGTTTGTTTATGGCCTATACCCTGATGCAGGGTGAGAAAGGAAATGATGATGATAATTGTAAAATATATGTACCACTCCATAGCATGTCCGCTGGCCTCCATAGCATGGCCATTTTTGGGTTGCCCTCTGGAGCATGTCTTTTTTGTATTTTGCACACTTCCCCC
>NW_004798084.1:221133-237787 GCF_000002075.1 Aplysia californica | reverse complement strand
TGAATTATGTTAAAGATTTTTCTATTGCCATTGTGAGTGCCAACAACTGTAATGTCGTAACAAAAAATATCGTTTCCATGACCTTTTTGAACTCTTGATTGATAACAAGTTGGCAAACCGGCCTGTGTGGCAGAGCTGTTAGCTAGGCGCTTTGCTGTGGCACACAGAAAAACTGATTTCAATTCCATGGGGGGAAAATTGTTATCAAGTAGGGGCTTATCATGGTCCATCTGTTGGGACATTGTATCCCTGTCAGCCTGAATTGCTCCCAATTGGCAAGGTCAGAGCCAGCCTCCTAAATGATATAAATTGTGTTGATATAGGCATAAACCTCCTACAATTTAAAAAAAAGCCAGTTGGCAAAAACAATGCTCATTCATGTATCATTTCGCCATGGAGGTGGGAGGGAAAAAGAGTAAGGGAGGAGGAGGGGATTATCATTATTGTTTTGAATAGTGAATCAGTAAACACTATGCACACAGAAGGTTGTACAAAATAGGAAAAGGATACACTACGGAGAGCAACCCAGAAATGGACACACAACAGAGCACGGACACGTCTCGGAGTCTTACATATACAGATAGATAAGTTGACAGATAGATAAATGAATAGAGACAGAGATAAACACACTACAAGTTGAGGAAATGTGAACATTTGTACACCCAAAAAATTTTCCTTGATCCTGAGTCATGACAATACCTCATTCAATCTTGTTCTCTCTATGTTGTTAACATAAATGATGAATGTACTGTTTTGTTATTCAAAGTCTGTTGGTCTGAATCTTTGTATATTTGATATACAAACCTGCCCTAGCAAACATTGAAATAATAAGCACAGATAGGTCTAAACACAAAGAATTTTAAATCCACGGATAGCTTGAAAAATATGCCATTCTCTGACTTTTTTTAAAGGTAAGTGTTTTACAGCGCTCGCAACTGCATAAGGTAATATGAGCGCGCGCGGGGGACACACCAAACATTCTCAGTTGGTTAGAAATTTTGAATTTTGCGCGGGTGGCAGCCGAAGCCTACTCTAATCGATTTTAGACAATGAAGAGATCTTTAACGTGCGCAACTTGCACACGGGACCTCTGAGATATTTCTCCTTTGTCTGAGAAGGCTAGGTGTAGATCTTTCCAATCAGAAGTTCAGGGGTGTGGCTGAAAGACGGTAGTAAGAAGGAGCCAAGGAGTAGCAGTAGAAAGGCTGCAGAAAATAGAGTCAGGTGAGGGGGTGAGGGCAGAAAGTAGAGACGAAAGCAGATGACAGAACATTGCTAGAGAGCAGGAAAGGAGGTGAAAGGAGACAAATTTAGACAAGAAAATCTTACCTTCCCTACCTGGATTCGAACCCGAGACACCTTTGAATGAGAGGCGAACACCTTATCCTCTGGGCCATGAGAGTCCCCATTCTCCGACTGAACTGCTATATTCTCTTTGTATTGGCAACTCTGTTTTCTCAGAAACATGCATAGATGTGTTGAACAGCTCATAATTTCTAAAAGTGGGCTCAGATATTTCCAAATGATTGTCTTGTATTCTAATCACCTTGTATGCAAGAAGGAAAACAAATATTTCCATCATCATCATCATCATCATCATCATCATCATCATCAATAGAATTGATGAGAATTGGTAGGATTTCCAAAATAAATTTTATAATGCATTCAATGTTTCACCCACTACGGGCTTTGTCAGGAACATAAAAAAAATAATATCATCATCATCATGTTCATCAAAAGTATCAGGTTACCCAAGACCACAAGACACATTCTTGCACAACATGATACACACGTCGCTGCTATCGAGATGCGTCATTGCACATTACCTGCAGTTAGCGCACTGAGCTAAAACTTCCTTGAATCTAGTCGTGTGAGTGCGGGTGCCGAGTTGTGGGATTTGATGGAAGACAGTGTGAGGCTGTGCATTGGGCCATTGGTTATTAGCCTGAAAGCCTGACCATATGCAACCGACAAACCACCTGTTTATGACAACCACCTGTATAAATGACCATTTTTGATTCACCCGATCGCCTTTTTTGACATTATAATCACTCTGCCCTAGAGGACCGCCTGTCTGAGATTATCATTTTTCTCCTCAACATTGGGTGGTTGTCTTGAGACAAACTGTGATGTTGTTGAAGTCTGTTACTTTGAATTCATGTTACATTTATAAACGGAGTATGTCGTACTGTTATGTGTTATTTATAATCTTTTGGTCTCAAGCTGTTAATTATGATATTGATATAGTCAAACCCCGTTACATCGAAAACTTTGAGCTGCGCATGAAGTTGGCGGTATAGTATGGCTGGTGGTGTTGCGGGGTTTTATTGCCTAAAGTCAAGGGAAGTGATTATTTGATGACCAAATGAATTTTTTTTTAAAAAATGAGTTATTTCCCTTGGTTCAAAACCCGATTAGTCTGGATGGCCTTTACTCCTTTAGGCTTGGTGGTACAGTGGAGTCCACAGCAATGTGATGGAGGGAGTGAATGTGTGACGTGCGCAAGCAGACAGAATGCACCACAGGATGGGGTGGGGTGGGGGAAAACACAGCGGGCGAGTTAGCCCAGTGCCCTTTCTTTCGGATCGCCAACGCCGAGCTGTCAGTCCACATGGCTAGATCTAGCGCTAGAGAAAGAAACCTGATTCGATTTTTGATCAAGTAAGACCTAGAGGTCATGTTGAAACAAAATCATCATCAGGGGAGATAGCAAAAGGAAATAAACAGAACATCAAACTCATAGATTAGGCCTACTTTACAGTTTCCCTTGAATTTATTACTGGATCCCTTATAGCGAGAATCCTGCTATAACGGGCATTTTGCTCCGGTCCCCTCCCTCTCGTTCTAACAGGATTCCACTGTACATGACATGACAATCGTTACCTCGCAGAGTCGCGGGGAAGTGGAAGGAAGGGAGATGATCATTAGGCAGGTGCCTTGCCTCGTGTGTATTGTGGATTCATTGCGCATGCGACCCAGTGAGGTAAATCGAAATTTGTATCCTACTATTGGGGCAAATACACGGAATAATGAATGTTTATCAAGTGTTCCTTTTCATGCATTGGCAAAACCTGGTAATATAACAGTGTATGACTGTGTACTGTTATGTTCTTTGAAGTATGGTGCAAAAACTTAAAGTGCATTTTGTATTTTATTGTTATTTATGCCTTTGTAGATCAAAATGAATTATAAACTAGTACACTGGTTTTGATATCTCTTTATATATTTAGCAATATCTTACCTATGTTTGTGTTTACTATAAAAAGTGTAAGTCTTGGTCCTGTGTACAGCCTGTTGTTCTCGCTGTTGTAGGATTCAGGTATAATAAAACAACCAAATCTAAAAGTGTTATTACTTGTAATAAAAAAAAACAACCTTGTTTGAATCTCAATTTTTTTTCTGTTCACTTTATGTGTGTTTTGAGAGATAGGTACAGAATAACTACAAGTGTCTTTAGTGGTTGGGCTCTACGATGTAGTACGCAGGAGACCAAGTTCAATTCCCAAGTGGGAAGTAATTTGTATGTATTGGTATAGTTATTAGTACACTGTATCTTTCACTCTCAGCTGGGATTGATCCTCAGCCCGGGTTGGTTCTTTCAAGCAGGGTTTAATGCCTGCCTTCTAGATTGTCTTAATTAATTGTAGCCATGGGGGTGTAAAAATACCTATACTAAAAATAATAAAAAAGAAATGACAGAAGTACAGCCCCACCTCGTACCGCCACTCTTGGGATGAGCGTCGAAGTGGCAGAATAGCGGGGTGGGTGGTTCCTGTGTTAAACAGAGTGACTGCCCGACGTTAAGGAAGATGACTGCGTTGTGATCTCTCTCTTTCTTTCTACCCCCCCCCTCTTCTCTCTCTCTCTCTCTCTCTCTCTCTCTCTCTCTCTCTCTCTCTCTCTCTCTCTCTCTTCTGTCGCGCATATGTATGTGTGTGTGTGCGGCGCGCGCGCACAAATTCAAACCCAGCTGGTCCAATGGGTCTGTTAGGCTATATCAAGGTCCCTGCGTAGACCTACCTGATGCTCGTCAGTCCCCAAGCTGCCTCAGACTCAGACTAAACCTGTCGTTCAGACTTCAGTGTGAGTCCTCACCAGTGGCGGCTCGTGGTTTATAGAACTGTCCGGCGGTCATTCACGTCGAAATTTTCCCCTCCCCCACCCCCTTCCTTCACAACACACACACACGCACGCACGCACGCACGCACGCACGCACACACACACACACATGCTCTCTCTCTCTCTCTCTCTCTCTCTCTCTCTCTCTCTCTCTCTCTCTCTCTCTCTCTCTCTCTCTCTCCTTATTTTATACCCTTACTTTCGCCATCCCCACCCCCTCCCCCACTCATACACACACACCACAGTAAACATTGTAATATAGAATCTAATGTGAAAGAGCTAAAATATGCGGTCGCGTCAAGAAACAATATTATGTTTAATGTAAGATGGAAGTTACTGAGATTAATAGAAACTCACTTGATCGGCACAGACAAAGAAACACTACTTGAGTCTATGCTAGAAAACAAACTGAAAGTGAGAAGCAATAAACCGCTGGTTCTGGCCTCCAGTACAGTACTTTACCCACACAAAATATTGACGTGCACTGGACCCGTTAAATATATGTAAAAAGAACTGTCCTGTATGATGACAAAAAGTCAATTGCTACTGTATCAGTGACGCTGTCCCAAGCAGATCAAGTCTACAATCAGATGCTATACAAAGCTGGACGGACAAAGCACACAAATTCCGATCATATATCTTCAAATGTACTTCATCGCACTTCTCAGTTCTCAGAATTGAACACTGAGCACTGTGTTGTAACAAAGTGGGGACGTGTGTCAAATGCTAATTATAGAACTTGGTGTCTAGCTTGTATGAGGGTTGAAAAGGGGAGGGAAGGGAGGGGGTTTTCGGCCTAGACTCTGACAGCCGAGTGCCTATCGCTCCTCGTTAAAATTCTCCTTATCTTCACTAGACGATTCCTTCTTTCGCCGGCCAGACTCCTAAGGGCCAGGTGAGTTATTAGTGGGGAGAAAACGATGAATAAATGCCAAACAGGAAATATATGTGGTTAAAAAGTCAATAAACAAAAAAGATAAGTGCCATGCTGACAATAAATGTTCTGATAGTAGTTAAAGAAAGGCTGAATGATAAATACATGTTTTGCTGATAAAATAATACATGTGTCTGTGCTGCTCAAGACAGTCTCATTCTAAATTTTGTAAGCTACAAAGAGGCCAATCTGGCAATTAAGGGATGTACAAATCCCTCTGAGGGCTGACGATGGATTTGTCCAAGGGACTAACGTCATCCTAAGCCAAGCCCGCCGTGTGTTTGGCCCAACAATTTCCGCGACGTGACGGCTTGACGGGAGACGATTTAAAGTTACGAGCCGGCGCGATAGCAAACGTGAAGGAATGAGGCTCTGTCGCGACAAAACAACAGTGAATCCCACTTGTCTATTTGAGCGCCCCTCAAACCGGCAAGGTGTTTTTGAATGTTGATACATGTTTGGCCCAGGCATTTAGCTAAGTCAAGATTTCAAGATTTCTGGGAGGACGCTGCAAAAGAGCAAATACAGCGGATCAGACCCACAGCTCAACCACAGCTACAACAGCATTTACATGATTATGGAGAGGACACTTCATCCTTGTGACGAGCAAGGGAAAAAACACGGGAGGTGGTAGTTTACGGGTTATAAGACATCCTTATTTGGCGAAACAGGATGTCGCCACGGGTCACCTTTGACGATGGGAGTGACTATTCAGTCACACTGATCAGCTACCGCCCGTCTCAAACTGGGCAGCCCCCAGTCAGTAAGGAGCTGATCCGCCACGTCTGTTTGCTTCTATGGGTGTATGGAGCTAGGACAAAAACCGAAAGGCAGATGTTAAATCCAGCACCAGGCAAAAAAAAAAGAGTAAAACTAACCCCATGGAAGCTGGGGACCTGGAATGTTAGAACAATGACAACCGGATTGGACACTACAAATCTGGAGAAAACAGAGGATACCAGAAAGACAGCAATCATAGACAGGGAGTTCACACGACTCAATGTAGACATCACTGCCCTGCAAGAGACAAGACGGGCTAACTCTGGTACTATCGGGGAAAGAAACTACACATTCTTCTGGAAGGGTCTTGGGAAGATGAGAGGAGAATCCATGGTGTGGGCTTAGCAGTACACAACAGATTGCTGAACAGGATCAGCACCGCCCAAGGTATATATCCGAACGTATCACTGTCATGGAAATGGAAACCAAAACTGGAAAGGCTCACTTCATCAGCGCCTACGCCCCAACCCTAACAACAGAAAATGAGAAAAAAGACCAGTTTTACGAGGAATTCAGGATGCAGTCAACAACGTCCCAAAAGCAAACTGGAAAAGCTTTCGCTAGGATCATCCTGAAGCGACTTCAGAAACTAGCAGAAAGAGTCCTACCAGAGAGCCAATGCGGTTTTAGATCAAACCGCTCAATAATGGACATGATCTTTTCTATTCGTCAGCTACAAGAAAAATGCAGGGAGCAACAACTGCCATTACATACTGCGTTCGTCGATCTGACAAAGGCTTTTGATACAGTCAGTAGATCAGGACTGTACATGGTGCTTGGAAAAATTGGTTGTCCCCCAATACTGCTACAGCTCATCATCTCATTCCACGAAGATATGAAAGTCACCATTCAGTTTGACGGTTCAACATCAAACAGTTTCAACATCAATAGCGGAGTAAAGCAAGGTTGTGTCTTAGCACCAACCCTTTTTAGCACTTATTTTGCTGTCTTATTGCAATACGCATTCAAAGAGTCACCAGGGGATGTCTTCCTCCACTGGAGAACTGATGGGTCGCTCTTCAATCTTGCTCCACTCAAGGCCAAGACCAAGATTAACAAAACAGCTGTACGAGATTTTCTCTTCGCCGATGATGCTGCTCTTGTTGCTCACAGTGAATCAACCCTACAAACAATGATGGACCGCCTATCAACAGCATGCAAGGTCTTTAGCTTGGTCATCAGTGTTAATAAAACAGCCATCCTTACCAAAGAAGGTGCAGAGCAGAGCCATATATGGCTGAACGACAAAGAACTTAAGACAGTGGACAAGTTCTGTTACCTGGGGTCTACCATTAGCTCTACAACATCACTTGATTTATGAGATCAACATCAGGATAAGGAAAGCAGCAACAGCTTTTGGAAGGCTGACAAAACGAGCATGGGAAAACAAAAGATTAATCATCAAAACAAAGATCAAGATTTACGAAGCATGTGTCCTCAGCACACTCCTTTATGGATCTGAAACATGGACCTTGTACAGCAGACAAGAAAAGCACCTCGACATTTTCCATCTCAGATGCTGCCGCAAGATCTTAGGCATTTCGTGGCGTGACAAGGTTACAAATATTGAAGTGTTGGCACAGGCAAACCCCCAGAGCATGGCAACTATCCTGTGTTTAAAAAGATTGAGATGGCTTGGCCATGTCAAGAGAATGGATGACAACCGGATTCCGAAGCAACTTCTCTATGGAGAACTTGCCCAGGGAAAGAGATAAAGAGGAAGACCAAATTGAGGTACAGAGACACCTGCAAAAACAGCTTATCTAAGCTTAGAGTAGATTTTAACATCTGGGAAGAAATAGCTGAGGACCGGAAAACATGGAGGAAATTTATAAAGGAAAGAACTAAAATGCTAGAGAACAGCCTTACAAACAACCAGGCTGAGAAGCGCCAACGACGAAAGGAAAACAGCGGAAAAACAGAGCTTCGATCTACGTCACTGACATGCAAGCACTGCGACAGAATCTGCGCTTCAAACATAGGAAGAATTAACCATGAAAGAAGCTGCATGAAGACAACCTTAAGACCATCTTAGGCTAAATTGACCGTCTGCATAGACGAAAAGAGCCATACATGTTTGTTTGGATTTACTTAAAACTGAATGAAAATCGTCATCCGCAATAAACCTCTAGTCAACAGTTCAGTTGACAAAAATCTGACCGGCACCGCCGGTCTTGCCCAGTTAACAAACCGCCCCTGGTCCTCACAAAATAAAAGACGTGCGGGCACCTGTCAGCCTTGAGGTCACCGGGCTCATGTCTGTTGAGGCAAGACATTTGGCTGGCTGGCCAAGTCGGGTTAGGTGAGTTCGCTTTGTATCTTCTCATCTGACTGACAGACCTCTCAGCATCCTCCAGTTCTCATTCTGCTTCTTGTCCGAATTGATATCCTCTGCTTTTACTGACATATAGCCATGTAGTTGTGACAAAGTTCTCCTTAACCTACTCTGTTACTATGTAAGAAGCTTTCGATTTCCTGGCTTCTCACATCACCATGTACCACCGTCCTGGGTAACACTTTCAAATACAGTTTTGTGTTTGCACTTTCTTTAAAAAGATGTTGGTGATTTCTTAAATGTTCCAGAATGTATTTAATACGTAACAGTGCATGAAAACAATGCCTATGGGCAAATGTCAGAAAAATTGTCAGTTTAAAATATGAAACACCTTGAGAATATGAAACACCTTGAGATGCAAACAAACACACACACGCACACACTCTCTCTCTCTCTCTCTCTCACACACACACACACACACACACACACACACACACACACAATAGATTGATAAGTTTTTGTAGCGAATCTTAATCATTTTGAAATTGGATTTATCAAATCGGCACGAAAACAGCCCAAAAACTCTTTCTGAGTAGCATAAGAAAAAAGATCAATTTCTTAATTAACTGAAACTTAATAGGAATAATTACCTGGCTTAATTTATTTTCTGAAACTTCGAATGAATCGCAAAGTTTTTGCACGGTGAAATGTTGGCTTGACTTCCTTTTTGTGATCTCGGAGAGATACTATACCATGAGAACTATGAGGAGATAAACTCATATTGCTCTAAGATTACAATTTCACCTTAGAAGACTTCGAAATGTTTTATTTTAAAAAAGTCCTTTTTTATTTTCTCCCTAGCTGTATGTTAGTTAAGGGGAAGGGGGGGGGGGGAACTATAGAGCTGGGCTTATAAATAAGCGGGCTGTGGTTTGCCAGACATCTTTGAATAACGATGGGGATTTGAAAGAGATCTCAGTTATAAGGTATGAGATGCACATCGACATGAAAAAGGCCTTTTCGTTCTAGGACAGGGTAAGACTGACATTTGGAAACAGTTGAAGGAAAATAAAGAAGTAAGCAGTGGCACCCTTCAACCACTCGTTGTCTAGTAACACTGTACGAAACATATTTTAGGTCTAATGATAGTTGCCCCTTACTTTGTGAAGAAGACAGATGATCATTTCTAATTATAAACTATGCCGTTGTGTCAGTTTGTGTTGTGCTTCAAAGATAAAAAAGTAATTCTAATTCTATAGCATTTTTTAAAGGAAGTATTCACTGACCCACCTATATCCACATACTTGATCTAACTTATTGTGTAAATATTAATTTGTAGCCAGTGGGTTACAACTAAGAATGTTTTTAACGCTTGTTTAGGCTACAATGACAGTAGTTACGATTTTTAAACAATATAACTGTAAATGTTTGTCGAAGATTACGTCTTCTTTCAAGTAGGCAAACAGTTGTCATCATGCCACCAGAGGCCTGTGTAGTCCTGGGACTGTATCTTTGTTTGTCTGAGCCCGTGGTCAGCCTTCCCCTGGACGTGCCGACACAGTCCCCGTGTGAGAACCACTGTGGGGAGACTCTCAGCTTTTGTGCGTGTGACCACAGGTGCTTGGTCCATCGGAACTGTTGCGAGGACTTCTGGTCTCAGTGCCCGGTCACTGCCCGGGAAGGGCGAGAGAGGTATGGTCATATGATGTCCGTGGAGGCGGTCTGTACTAAGGACGAGGTCACCGTCGTGTCTAGCTGTCCGAAGGAATCAAAACCCTCTCTCGGGGTGGTGTCCGGAGGAGGGACTGAGTCCCGTAGTGGTGCAGATGGCCATCAGGAGGAGATGAACACTCTGAAGGTGCCAGACTCTGTGGACTACGCCTCTTTAGACCCGGTGTCTCGGGCGTGCTGGGATGACACCCTGGACCAACGGGTGTCTATGTTGGGACTTTTGTCCCAGGTGAGGGAACGGGAGGAGAAGGGGGCACATATCATTGATGACGCCATAGAGGTGATAGATGACGACGCAGTGGTGAGAGATGGCAATATAGGAGTCGAACTTTTAAGAGAACTGGCGCAACAGCGTATCTCGGATAAGGCAACAGGTTTCGTTTACGCCAACTGGAGCGTGTTTTTGTGCAACGCCAGGAGCAACGAGTCAGTACCCTGCCTCTGGCGGCGTACCGTCAAGGTGTCGTGGACGGAACCTTTCGTGTGTCGAGAAGCAGAGATAAACAGGAAAATGTCTCATTTCCCTCCCCAAAACAAAATCATCCCTTGGAGCTCAATCCCCAGATGTAATCCGAACGCGGAGGACGGCTGCACAGAGAAGTCCTCTTTCTTCACAGCCGAGCTACAAGCTAAGTGCTTGTCCTACACGTCCCTTGTGATAACGAAAAAAGATGGGTTCATAAAGAAACTCTACAGAAACAAATACTGTGGGGAGTGTCTGGAAGGCCCTCGGGTACTGGATTTCGTTCCGGCCCAAAGTTCTGATACCAGATTCTTCAAGTTCAGGCTCAATCCGTTTTCCGCTTTGATAAGGGTGACTAAATCGCGGATGCTTTTGCAGCGCATTCGCGGTGATGCAGGCAAAAGCTATGGGGGATTAAAAGGATGGTCAAAGGCTTCTTGTGAGCTGATGGGCAACATGTCATGTGAAATCACACGATGTGATGCTGGCCTAGAGAGGCGGCCAGACGGAATTTGTAAACAACTGACCTACTTACACATGGCGCTGCGTGTCGTGGATAGTAGCTCAAGGGGCGGGGAAGGAAGGAGAGGACAAGGAGAAAGAATACAGGGAGGAGGAGAAGAAGGAGAAGTAGACGGAGGAAAAGAAGAAGGAGGAGGAACAGTAGGAGTGGGAGATCCCCAGCTGTGGTACCGACTCCTGCTGTGCCTTATCGAAAGTCATGTCGATTGGGACACGGACAGACAGTCAGTAGCACAACAAACTAGGTACCACCTGGGGGCCGGCATCAACGCCCACGGACTCATGCTTCGTGTCTATGAGCCCACAAAGCCGAGAACCTTTATAGAAGACAAACAAATGTTGCAGACATACTACGGGCACTATTTGCTCAAGGCTTTGGACGTGGAGAGGTCAGCCAAGTTGGTAGTTAGCCAAAACCAATCTCAACCACATCTTGACTTAGGTTTGATCCCACCATGGTCCGAAGACGGTCCCAAAGAAAGAAGCAAACGGCTCATATATGTTGTAAATGCAGTGGGTAGACAAACTAGAACTCAACCTGTAACCTTTCACAGTGACGAATCAAGCAACGTCAACCACGCCGCGAGTGTCATTTCTGCAGCTGATCAAGATCTGTTCTGCACCTGTCTCTCGCCAGAGAGGAAAACTTGCATTCTTAAATGCCTGGACCGACATCGCAGCGTAAACGTGTCCGGGGAAATTAAGTCTTTGAAAAACCATGTGTGCTTCCAGAGGTATGTAGCCACAGGGGGTGTGGCTGGGTGGACAACGGGGCTGGACACAGGGAGGTTTGCCTACTTTTCTCTCGGTGGGTTACTCTACGTCTTTGGGCTGTTCTTTCGGTCCTAGAGAACTGGAAAGTCTTAACGTTTTGGAAGTTAGAGATTCTGTTAGCGTGCAGCTGACAGGCTATAATAGTTGTAGTCCTGAACGGATTTCTTCTGGGTCAAAGTTATCAATGTGTTCTGCAAGCTGGACTGTCACAAAGAAAAAGACGTAGATCAACAATAAAGTGATGTAGTCGTCTGTAACCCTATGAGGGGGATTGAAGAGATTTAGGACATTCCTCCAGTCCCACCGACGCCACCGACCAGGGGCTCCCACGGCAAATTTACAATGTAATCAAGAAACAGTGAGGCTCATGACAAGACAGTTTCTCCAAATAAATTAGGAAAATGTATTCACGGTTTTTTTTAAGAAGAAAGAAAGAAACAAAAAAAGAATTTCGCAAGTTCCATCCCTTTCTCCGTAAGAAAGAACGTTTACAGGCGAGCTCTACCCCCCCCCCTCCTCCCCCTTTCCCGCCCCCGTCCACTCCAACGTAAACCGTAAGAGGGCTGGAGCCTGGGAGCAGACGACATAGTCAGTATGAAGAGGGGAGTCAGTTTGAAAGGGGGAGTCATCTTGCGACCTGTCTGGAGATGAGCAAGAATGACGTAAGAGTACAGTCGGGAACACTTGAACAGACACGGCACTGACTGTTTAACAGTACAATAAAAAAAACAAAAACCGCCTTGAAGAGCCAAATACAGTTCTTTGAATCCTTACGAAGGCCTTGGGCGTCTTGCTCTCACTAGAAAAATAGAAGTCAGTTGAGGCAGAGATTGTCAAAAAACACTTTCAAGGAGAATTTGAACTGATGGGTGACCGGAGAAAACCTGGATAATGTACGAGGTTTTCGTTATCTCTCTCTCTCTCTCTCTTTCTCTCTCTCTCTCTCTCTCTCTCTCTCTCTCTCTCTCTCTCTCTCTCTCTGTGTGTGTGTGTGTGTGTGTGAGAGAGAGAGGGGTGGGGGGGATTTCAAAATAATAAACAATTTAGCATTTAAGTAGAGAAAAAGAGTGGCATTCCATGTTCACCCTTTTCTGTCGCTTGGAGCTGAGAAGAGAAAGAAACGACACTAGCTGATGCCACAAATTTCAAATCGTCGATCCCTTCATTACGCTCACTGCACCTGGCATTTTGGATTCATTATTACTATATAGCCACATACATTCTGACATTCCTAGACGTTATCTTCTCCTGACCTGTAGACATTCGTACCGCTCGTACATTTTCCTGTTTTGAAGGAAGATTATTGCTTCGACCGTGTCCGTCACGGCCGACTCGGGCAGAGTGGAAAACAGAGTCGGAAAACAGTTGTGGCTGCACTGGACAGCATAGATTTCCACCCATGGGAATCGAACTCTCGCTCCAGCGTGTATCAGCAAAGACGCACGACAAACACGCCGATGTACGGAAGAGTGTCAACCACAGTTTGCATCAGTAAACAGCTGAGGCACAGAAGGTTACATATCTAGCCTAAGTTTGTGTGACTGGTCCATTTCTGAAATTAATTGTGTGTCGTGTATGCATCAGGACATTATAAATCAGTCTGTTGAAGTGTGCTTTCGCATGAGTTGTTTTGGGGTTGTTTGGTGGTTATGTGTCGTTGTATATCATCTCCGTCATTCATTGTCGTCGTAGGTGAAAATACGAATATTTAATTTCTTTATACAAGTATTATTGATAGAAAAGTTTTAATTCGCCTAAATCCGATACAATAAGAAAAAGAGAAAGATATGAGACTAGAATCGATCGATGCACCCCATCAAACTCTACAACATAGGCTACTTGACTATCACTTTTTCGAATTTGTTAGCCTACTAAAACATTGACTGCGACAATGATATAATATATATGTAGGTATGTACGGGTATTTGTGTAGGGTGGGCTGCGTGCTTACGATGAAGGTGTTAACATCGGTCACGATAGATATATAGATATATAGATAGAGAGATAGAGAGATAAATAGATAGATAGATAGATAGATAGAGAGATAGGGGGATAGAGATATAGAGAGATAGAGAGAGAGAGAGAGAGAGAGAGAGAGAGAGAGAGAGAATTCTTCATGTATCTGAGGCAGACATCCATTCGAGTGTCGAGTGTCATCTAAGGTAACAAAGAAAACAACATCGGAAATCCCCGAATGCGTCAGCGCACCCTTTGCCTGCCCGCCCAGCGAGAACGCTTGATACGTGTGGTGTCGCGAGTCTGGTGGTTAGGCCAATGATAGTACATAACAAGATGGTTCACTCAGCCAAAAAAGTGTCCGCAGCAAGTATGCTCTTTGCTTCAGATGGCGCTGCAGTCTGTTTTGAAGCTCTCTTTCGTTTTTCCAGAAGAAGAATAGGAATAGCACCTCCTTGCGTGCGCAGATCGACTGCTGTTCATCAGCAGTTCGGGTACGTTCAGTGCGTAGTTTTAGGTTTTTTAAAATTTTAATGACCTCTCGCCTTTCATTCTAAAGTCAAATTAAACGAAGAAAACCATCACCCTTTCCTCCGGAAAAGGTTTTTTGTCAGCGTAACCATTTAAAAAAAGCGTTCTTCCGAAATTTATCCCAAAATATGCTAGTTTCACTTTGATTTTTAAAAACTCAAGTAGGGTAACTCTGTTCGCAAAGAGTGCGCTTTTGTGAAGAGGGCGCCACCAAATTTTGAGGACACTTTTTTAATTGGCTCAAAGAGAGAAGTGGCCCATCTTGTTATGTACTATCATTGGTTAGGCTATCTGGACTCGTAATCGTGAAGCTGCAGATTCAGGGGTTCGAGCCTCAGGACCGACGTTGTGTTCCTTGGGAAAGGCACTTTACACCAATTTTCCTCACCTCACCCAGCTGGGAATGGGTACCCGGCCATAGACAGCAAAAGATTTTGTCGGTAAGTTAGTGTTCTGGCGCCTATAAAATGGCAGCTTGCACTGTATGCTTCCCAGGAAATTGAGATTATTTCAGAATGCTATCGGCTCTACTGAGGTAATAATATAGTGCGGTCAAAAATTCACGGCGCAACTTATGGTCCAATATTTCCTCAACTATATCTAGATTCTATCAAACATAAACTCTCCAGATTTTGCACAGTGACTTGTATCAATTTGTCTTAACAGATCAATATTTTTGGAAACACCAGTTAGCTGTATTCTAGAAAATTCCTTAATAAAAGCTAATAAATTATTCCAGAGGGTGATTTCTACAGATTTTTAAAGATTTACAGCTGGGACAATATGGCATATAAAGGCAAGTCCGTCATTTTTGTCCTATTCGAGACATTATGCTTATTGGATGGATGTTTTAAAACCTTTAGTACAAAAACGTGTCCACTATAAAAATTACTTTCTTTTCACAAGATTTGCCATTAAAAGTGTCATTGGTGAGCTATGACGTAAGCCATGTGTGTATGCAAAATGTCGATGAGAAGCGGAAAATGCTGTGAAAAATCCCATTTTCTGCGTCACGGAGATTAAAGTATATGTTTTTTTTAATGCGAAGAAAAGTCTCAATTGTTGTGGAAAAATAAATTAAAACAAATTGATAGAAATTGTTGCATAAGTATAGGAGGCAGAGATTCATCCGTAGTTAAAGAGATATTTGAGGATAGGTAACGCCACGAATCTTTAACCGCACTTATAATTTGTGAAGTGCACAGAGCTTGCTATCAACGATGTTGTGTAGAAGGGCAACAGCTGCATATTTCTTTCAATCCCCAAAATGTTAAAACAAAGTAGTTTCCCTTGAAGAAAGCTTGCCCATGGATCAACGCGTATGTAGTTATTATTATAATATTAACATATACATAACATTGTATTTAATTTTTAAACTATATAAATTATGTCTCAGGTAGCAATGATTTCAGCAGTGTGCCATACAAACAAAATGTCGGAAGCTTAAAAAATTCCGATGAGACAAAAGTGCCATGGACATGGACACCGACAGTCTTGCTGCTGAGGGCAGTACGAAGTCGAAGCAAAATCAGATTTTCCAGATTCCTGTACACTTGTCTTGCAATATTACTCAAATATAATTAGCCCAACACGAAAATGTCTTAGTTTTATAACAAATAACGTTTGATTCCATTTACTTTTAGCCTTGAGACTTTAAATACATGACAATTATGATTAGTCGTTTTGAGGAATAACAAACAAAAAACAACTCCATTATAGGTTGATGCCAAAGGCCACTTTTCCTCGGCACGGGTGGCCCTTTTCTGCGTGTCTCTCTCAGGCTGAAATTAAAATATATTTACCCCGCAGTTCTGGAACCTATTTCATTATAGTGCGATAAAAAATTCGTGGCGCAACTTTTCCTCAAATATCTCTTTAAAACGGGTGACTCAGTGTCACCCATACTTTTCTTTGCGAAGAAGTTGTATCAATTTGTCTTTACTTAATCCTATTTTTCCACTACAATTTAAGCCAATTTTTTTTTTTAAAACCCAACAACTTTTCTTTTTAAAATTATACACACACACAAAAGAAAATATAAAGCTGTGTCACGCGGATAATGGGATTGTTCCCGCTTCTCACGCACATTTTACACACGCATTTGGACTACGTCACAACTCACCAATGGCACTTTTTTGTTGCAAAGCTTGTTACAAGAAATTGATGTTAAAATGAACACTTTTTTGATGTCTTCAAGCCTCTGTTTCACAGAACGTTTCCAAATTGAGAAACATTCTTACGGATCTTAAGAAAAAGTGAGTAAGGAGATTGATATTTCACTTTGACTCCAATTTGTGAGTTGACATTCAAAACTTGTCCGTGTGTACGAGTGTTATCGCATACAAAGCAGGGATGAAGATTGATCAATTGTTTGAAAGGGTAATCAAAGTGAGACAAAGAACTAGATAGAAATGAGACCTTACACGAAAAACTTCTCACAAAACGGTCATAATTATTAACAAAACTTCTCATTCGAGGCGGCATCACTGAAATGTGAATGAAAAGAAATCCTGAATTCATATTGCACGTTCACTCGTCAAATGAATCGAGAAAACACCTCATTAAATAA
>NW_004798084.1:217001-218454 GCF_000002075.1 Aplysia californica | reverse complement strand
GGGGGAGAAGGATATTTCTTAATTCTTAAAGACATTTCAATACTGCTTTTTAAAAAAAACGAAATTTCAAAAGGCATGCAACAACATGCTTACTGTGAAATGATTACGTAAATTCGTGTTTCTGGTTTGTTTTATAGGCTATAATATATGGTTCGAAATCTAGGCTACCACAACTTTGCCTTTGGTGTGTTGCAAATCCAATATTTGCGTCGGCTATGTCCTTCAGAGTAGGCCCACAGATTGCAATTACATATTTTACGCTTAAACCAACACACCTAAGATCATTTAAGAAGTAGGCTGTTTTGACCCTATCTGTGAAGGTCCACCCACACCCAGTGAGACATTATAGCATCCAAACAGACAGACGGAGATAGGCTACACAGGAAAATAACATTCCCGATACTGGAATCGAACCACACCTTGTGCATGGAGCGGTGAGGAGCTCATCCATTACACCACAGACGTCAGTGTAGCTAGATGAAAAGATAAATTAAAATTATAAATCCCTAATTTTGGTAAGTTAGGAAATAATTCATTGTAGGCCTATAGATTTTCATGTCAAAATGAACATTAAAATAAAAATTCTTTAAATGTTTTTTTTTTTAATGTAAGGTATTTGACACAGGCAAATTTTTTTCGGACACACAATGCGGAAAGAAGCATTGGAGGGTATTGTAACAACAAGCAAGATTGATGGAAAGAGAGGCAGACAGAGGAAAAAGATACTGGACAAGATGACAGCATGGCTATAGGAACAGCAGGAACAACAGACACCATTGCTGCAACGCAAGACAGAGTGAAGTGGTCGAGGTCCATGATCGCCCACGCCAGTCGGCAAGGCACCGGATGATGATGATTTGACACAGCTTAGATGATAAATATAAGAGGAGGGCTGCTCCAACCCTGACTGCCAGGGCCCACCAGGTTTGAGAACACGGAAAAACAAAGTGCAATTTAGACTAATCTGTAGTCGTGTGCCTTAGAGTAAACGGCATTTATCTACATGCATTTTCTTTTGTGTTTCTTTTCGCCAACCGAGTAACGTAGAACTCAAAACTTACCCTTTTGCCTGGGATGACACGGTGAGAAAGGAAGGGAACAAGTCATTTTCTCTCCACCAGGCGATTCGGCTGCAGAACGAATCCCTGGCGTGCACCACTGAGTTTTAGGTCAGTGGCGTGCACACACTGAGATCGGTGTGTACACTATTAATTTCGTCACATATCTATTATATTATTCTGCAGCAAAGGGAGTTTGTGATCCATAGTATAGTGGTCAGTGTCCCTGTCTGTCATGCAGGAGAGAGGGTTCGATTTCCTGCCTAAAAGGGATTTATTTTTTGTGTGGATATTGAAAGGGAGACTTGAGAAAAAAAAGAAGACAGCAGATAGAGGCAAAGAGGCTGATTGAGAAAAGTGGTTGAGACAGACGGAGAGAGAGAGAGAGAGAGAGA
>NW_004798084.1:213381-214350 GCF_000002075.1 Aplysia californica | reverse complement strand
TCTCTCTGTGGCTTATGTTGTCTAACCGCATAGGAATTCGCGCGAATGAGGGTGGAGCGGGAGACAGGAGGGAACCACGAATTCTGTTGGTGGGTCCGAAAAAACACCTGTCCTTTTCGCGCTTTCAATAAACACGCCGCCGCGCCCTGCTCGCTTTTTTTCAGGTTGCGCTCGTTCATGTGTCGTCGTCCGTCATTAATTTTACTTGGCTGACCCCGTGGGGCTTGTTTTATTTCGTGTTCTTTTTTTTTCTTTCCTTCTACTTCCTCCCAGCTTCGTGGTTTTGAAGTATACGTGAGTGTGAGAAGAAAAGCAAGATGAGTGAACTGGCGGTATGTCGTGTGTACCCGAGTGCTGTGTGGTGTGGTTTATGGCCAACAGCGAGACGCTGACGCTATCTGTCAAGCTTTTTAAAAAAACCTTTGACTCGGAAGTTTTCATCCAACCCTGACATATTTATGTCACCTTCAGCGGCGTTTTTTGTTGTGTTGCGATCTATCATTTGTTTTGTTTTGTGTTGATGGGTTTTTTTGGTGGTGATTTTGCATGGACATATTGATGTTTAAATGGGATTACGGGGATGGGGAAATGATTGTTATTTTGTTGTTGTTATTTGTTTTTGTCTATCAGTACTGTGGAGTAAGAATTTGTTTATATATTATTACTGTTTTTAAATCAGATGTAAAATTTTAATTGAAGTTGTTTATCATGTTCTCATTTCAGCTTGTACTGTTTCATCTTTTCATATTCTCTTCAACTTCTTTTTCAAATTGTTTACATATATATTAATGTAAGCATAATTATTTTTTATGCTATTTTTGGGCAATGTGGGAGCCTATGTGTTTGTCACCTTGTTTGAATTGAGTTATTTTAATGAGAATGTTCTCTAATATATAGGTTCTTTTGACAGACAGACAGACAGACAGACAGACAGACAGACAGACAGACAGACAGACAGACAGACAGACA
>NW_004798084.1:209589-211677 GCF_000002075.1 Aplysia californica | reverse complement strand
GTGTTATGTGTTCGTGAGTGTGTATGTGTGTGTGTGTGTGAGTGTGTGTATTTGTGTGTGTGTGTCGCGCGTGTGAATATTGTTCGTACATGCATTTATGTAAAGCGCCTAGAGCTGTGTTTATACGGGAGTGGGCGCTATAGAAATGATCTTCATTATTATTATTATTATTATTATTATTATTATTATTATTATTATTATTACCTGTTTATTTACTCTTTGAATCTTGATCGCCACCTTGGTGCTGTCTTTGGTTCCGCTTTTCAGTTTCAGCGAGTTTCCGCTTAAACTTAAGCGACGTTTTGGGGTTCCGATTTCGTCAACCTCACTAGCTACAACTATTCCTGTGTAATAGTTACTACTCAATTGGCTTTTTCAGTCCAGTGACGAATAGTTTGAGTACTCACACAAACAAATCCATCAATATTTCATTGAATTATAGCCGTTTTAAGATAACGCCCTTCGCCGCCTTAAATTGGGTGGGTAAAATTGTGAAATCCCTTGCGAAGTGAAAGTTAATCTGATGCCTCTCTGTCCACTATTAAGCAATTTCTTTTTGGCCGCTCTATCAGTCGGTCCATATTATGTTTGTCCACATGTCTCAGTATTTGCGCGCGCCCGCGTGTGTGAGTGAGTGCCCGTCTGTTTGTCAGTCTATCTTTCCGTCTCTCTGTTTTGCTGTAGGCAGCTTGTCTGTTCCTGTTTCTGTCTCAACGTATTCAAACGCTCGATACCGACGTCTGTCGTGTAGCAGTTATGCCCTTCGGCCTCGCACCCAGAAGGGCAGAGCTCGATTCCCGTGCGGAGGAAACTTTTATTGAGTATCTCGGTATTTCTGCAGGGAACTTGTATCTTTCTCAGCCTGGGTCGGCCCTGACAAGAAGCCCGCCTCCTATGATCTAAATCTTGTCGATGGGGGCCTAAAAACCCTACTTTTATCATCCGAGGAGGAAGAGAAGTTGTAGACCTTGCCTACAGTATAATATTAGTATCAACAACAACAACAACAACAACAAAAACAAAAAGGACGACAACAACAGCAACAACAGCAACAACAACAACAACAACAACAACAACAACAACAACAACAACATAAACATAAACATGAACATAATATATAGATCTATAAACCATAACAAAATGGAAATTAAAAAGAAAACTCATATAAGGGTCAGGGATGTGACATAACACACAACATAAATTGTAATGTTTGATTAAATTTTATCACCCAGTCCTGATTGTGTCGCCCCGTCCCACACAGCACCACGCCTCGCGACTCGCTGTGTGCGCGTGAGGGTGAGCGTAGAGAGTGACAGGTCGCGTGCACGCCGCTGTGACACTGGCGTAACTCGGGCAGGTGTTTTTCGCCCTCTCTTCCCGCTTACAGACACATGCCCTCACACACGCACCCACCCACACCCACATACCCGCACACGATCGCGCATCCGTCATTCAAGACGGCAGACGACAGCGTCCAACCAGCTCATAGCTTCCAGGGCCCTGGCGCAAACCCACCTCGCCCCTCTCCCCGTGTCATCTCGCTTTTCTCTCCTCTCATATTTTCAAGTGGGCATAATTCAGTTGAAGGCTTCCGTCATTTCCCCCCCTCAAAGACGTCGTGTCAACAATAATAGCTCTACCCTTGTATGTGTGTGTTTAAGTTCAAAGAACGGGATGCAACAAAGCACACAAGATTATTTATCGAATTCCAAAACGTATGGTCCGTTTTCTCGATTTAGAACCACTGAGAAACGTCAATGTCCTCTGATAACTTTATCATAATTCTCTACAAAAAGGTCCCACAGTACGAGAAATGTGAATACGAATTTCGAGACTAGGTGATAAAACGAAGAGTGGCCTGACTAGATTACGGAGGACTTGATCTTGTGTACCTAGTACCTTACCGGAATGTCGTGGGATACGGTAACTTTTTGTCCCCTTCCTGCTGTCTTTTATTTTCCTTAAAAAAAAGTTTTCTGTTTAAAAAAGAAAATTTCAAGTGTCTGTTAACAAAATGTAACTGGGCGCGCCGCGTGTGCATGTGGGGTGGTGTCATTTGTGGTGTTGAGATAGAGGGTTGGAGGGGGG
>NW_004798084.1:203781-209078 GCF_000002075.1 Aplysia californica | reverse complement strand
TTGCGACATTATGTATTTATAAATCAAAGAAACTATTGCACATGTTCTAACGAGGACGTTGGTGGTTGGCGGGTGCTCTAGTTTCTACTTTCCTATCAAACATTTATCGTCCTCATCTCTCCTCCTTTTTGTGTTCGTTACCTCTAATCTTCGGCACTTATATCTATATGACCTAATAATTGTGTTGCAAGTACCGTGAATTTCTTACGTTATTTTTGTTTCTGACGAAGAAGGATGGGTTTATTTGGCAGTGATACTTGCACAAGTCCTCCAGGTCATCTCATCATTCCTCCAGCCTATTATTTACTCAGGATGGAGTCCAGAAACAGGGTCTGCATGGGTCTTTCTGATTTTTCAGGGGAACGAATCAGCATGAAGAGGCTTTTTCTTCAGGAAGATTACTTTTGGATCCAACTGTTGCTTTTCTAGGCATCCGACGCCATCAGCATACCTTGCAAACGAGCTCCTAGTTTCCCTTCGATCTACATGTGTATGTTCCTAGTTTCCCTTCAATTTACATGTTAGGTCCTAGAATCCCTTCGATCTATATATGTATGTTCTGGGATAGGAAGGATGGTTCCAGGTGGGAAGAACTGAGAGAAAAGGGCGTCTCGCTAGCTCAGTTGGCATCATTTTAGTTAGACGAAGGAGCGGATGGTCATGGTCCTGGTTCGAGGTTGTTTTGGAGATTTTGAGAATCTCCGCCCGTTTGGTTCGGTCGTATCTGAGATGGACGTTAAACTAGGAGGCACTGCCTCTTAATGACCTTACAGTGTTGGAATGGACATTAATTTCGCAACATTTTTCACAGAGGAGAAATGAAACAAATATTAAACCCCTTAGGTGGTGGTCAGTCAGGTTTGTGTTGCATAATGCACCATATTGCAACAGTGTTCAAAATCATAGTGCGGAGGGCGGGAGAACTGGGACACCTTTAGTCACAATTTTGAATATTATATTGTATTTATTTTCTTTCATTTCAGACCTGGCGTGAGTTATAAACATGAAACAACACTCAAAGAACAATAACACCTGCAGTTATCTTAATTGATAACAGAATTATACATAGTTTCAAACATAACATACACATGCATCGTGGTGACCTGGGACTGTGAGAAGTAAATTGGGACAATGATGAGGGTGAAGTGGGACATGGCTTCACAGGTGGTAGGAACTGAGGCTGGGGTGGTAGGAGCTGAGGGTGATGTTGTCTTGATCTTGTAGTGATCGATCAGCTGAGACTGACGGCAAAATTCATAATCTTCGAATTTCAATTCATTTAGAGACCAGACCCCTAAGACTATAAAGCGAGACTTAATGTTTTCTGTGCCTGGTCCATGCCTTGCTCATCGAAGATATCATAATGTCAACGGTAATGTTCTGTCCTGGATTTTGGAGCATGGAGCTGTTAATTTGGGACCAAATGGCTGTATTGTATTGCTAGTGTGAAGTGGATCAGGTGCACACGTTCTTTTTGGCAAGTTCAAGAGAGATCATTGTCAAATGACTCTAGTGATTGTCTTTTATTGAAATCGCTTGGTTCTCATTGTAGGACAACAAAAGAAATTGTGCTACATTACTTTGGGGAACATATCTAAGTTCATTCGTCCATTGCTATACATTGAGCCGAAGGATCGTTCAGCAGCTATATTCATCATAATATTTTCAGGAGCTTTTTTTCTTCTTCTAGGGAACACGAAGACTAGTGGCAGAAGAGATACGTTTGAAGAAAAAACCCATGCAACAAACAGTGACATGTTCACCATGCTCCTTTGCAGCCCCTGAGTGCGATCATCGGGGGGAGGGGGGGGGGGTCTGCACAGTTATGCATCCAGCTTCATCAAGGTTGCATACCGTGAATGCTAATACTCTGGGCTGCCACTGTTACCGAAAGAATTTGAAAAAGCCTAGTCACGTTTTCTCGGATGAAGACCAACGCTCTTTCGAGAGAGTCGCTTTTGGTGTGCGCAGAGAAAATCTAGGCACATTTGCAAAAAATGGAGTAACCACTCTCTACCAGTCGCGCTGTTGTCATTTTAAGCATCTAGAGCTTTCACATTGTTCTGTACTGCCATTTCATTGGCTAACATACGAGTTTGGTTTATTGTGAATCAATAAAACTTGTTTGAGCAAGCTCTTACATAATCGGCTAGTATCCATGCTTGTGCTTCAGGGAAAACCTTTTGGTGCTTGTAATTCGAATGAAGCCCTGAATTAGCCCACATTTTCACTTTCTGCACATACTGACCAAGAGTTGACTTTGGCCCACCAACATAAAATATTTGCTGGGCGCTTCCTGGACAGTCTTACCATTCTAGACAGCCCCCGGCACCACATTTTTCACAATTTTATGTGGGGTATGGAGTAAATCCTGCTTCGAGTTTTCGACTGTTAATACAAGACATTTCTGAAAAAGAAAATTAGCGAAATTCTTCTTATTAAAAAAAAAAGGAAAGTGGCGTTATAATTCTATAACTACATGTATATAGCAGGTCAATATATTATAGGCTGTATATCAACTGGATGGCACACATTGTATCTTCACTGCACCTTGTTCCATCCTGATGGGATACTTTTGTACTGGATAATTGTTCTCTTTGCTGCAGGATACCTGGGATACCAGTAGTGGGGTAAAATGGGACGCTATATGCCAATTCTCCTGACCTTGGGTATACACCAAGTTTGATTTTGAACTTCAAAGAGTTAGTACTCAGCCTGTCCTTTATTGTCTAAAAAAAAGCTGACGAATGGCAGTGTAAAAAGCTGAAGTTCAAAACATTCGATGCAGAATAGCCAGAAACTAATCTTGAAAAAGTTGCAAAACTAGGGCGGTATTAGGAACTCAAAAATGGAAATAGAAGTGTAGACCTAAAGAAATGTAAAAGCGATCAAAAAGTACATGTAGATCTATAGTGATAAGTAGTACAATGTATTATTCATTACAGTACGGCTAATTTTGGTCCCGAAAAATACATGTTTTGGGACTCGTCCCAGTTTACCTATAGATAGTTTCCAGTTCTCCCCGCTCTCCCCTTCATGGCTTTCAAAAAGCTAATAATATAATATTATCAAAGATCTAGTGTAGAGACAGCGTCTGTGTTGGGAGGAAGTCGTGCGGCACCGTGTGACCTTGGCTTTAGATGTGGTTGGTTATCAGACTGATTTCCGGGTCAAGGACTCTTGAGACTAAGTCAAGATGGCGAATTGCCCTGTGACACCATGGGACGCTGTGCTAAGCCATGGGAAACTGCAGACAATGTGTGTGTGTGTGTGTGTGTGTGTGTGTGTGTGTGTGTGTGTGTGTGTGTGTGTGTGTGTGTGTGTGTGCACGAGAGTTGGGAAGGTCGTCGATTTTCGGGACTTTTGGGGCTGACTTAATGTACATGATAAACTAAAATCCGCGTAGATTTGGTTTACTCGTCTTTCTCTTTCTCCTCATTTTCTTTTTATCACAGCTGCTTATTTTCTTCAAGCGGCAACGAGGGCGATGACGACGACAACAGCCACGAACGAACATCAGGCTGAAGCGTCAACCGAAGATCGCAAACTGTACTGTTATGAAAGCAATAACGAGACCTGAAGTGACGTAGGTTGGCATTGAAGCGACGTTTCCCTAGATGAATACCGGATTGTATCTTTATAGTCCTAAGATGTTCTGTGAAGATGGTCTGTTATCAGTGTACGAGCTGTCTGTCTGGTGCTCAAGAAGCTCTCACATCGCTGTGGCAGTGTTGACAGATGGCGTTGTCCTGCTGGGGACACCAGTCGACTGCCAGGTCATCTTGAGACTACACTGCTGATATCTATGCGGTAAAGGTTGATCTCTCCATCGCCGTTTGTAAAAGGCGTGAGTTCGATTCCCGCTTATTTCTGCTTGGGCCTGCTTCGACCTTGTCAATATGGGCTGAGTTGGAATGGATACAACATCCCAGAAGAAAGACTGACATACCGTATCTGGTTTAAAGAAAAAAAAACCCCGAAAAAAACCAACAACATAAAAGCCCCGCAGCAAAAAACAAAAACAAAAACAAAAAAACAACAATAACAAAACAAAAATAACAACCCCCCCCCCCAAAAAAAAAAACACAACAACAACAACACCCCAACCTTTTGCTCTCGGGAAGCGAGCAAGCGTTTTATTTTTGTGTGTGCATGTCTTAGATCTAAGAAGGCATATAGGTGTTAAGCCATTACACCCCAGATGAGTGTCCGTTTCACTAGATCAAATACCAATATCCCTCCAGTTCTTGGAGTTCTTTTTTAAGTTGGTGTTTTAATCTTCCCATCGACACAATTTAGATCATTTAGAAGGCATCGGGCTTATGACTCAGCCTGTCAGGAATAATCCGGGTTGAGAGAGAAACAATATCCCAGCAAAACGATCGAGATACTCGATAAAAATTTTGTTCTGCCCACTTGGGATTCAAAGTCGGGTCTACTGCGTGCGACATCTAATCGCCTAACCCCTACACCACAGACGCTGGTGCACATGGAGTACAACCACCATTTCCCCGTGAGAGGACGACATTACTGCCCCTGGCACGTCACTCGCCCGTATTGTGTTAGACAGGTGTAGACAGATATAACGCATTCGTCGAGCCCTGATTGACCTTTGCTTCAACTTTAGCCTGTGTGCAGTGACGTCAACAGTCAGAGGTAATTACTAAAACCAGCGGTGGTGGGTGAGTTTCCCTTGTTTTTCCCCGTTGACACAAAATCGATACAAATCATGCCAAATTCAGCTCATCTGTGAACGAGGCGAGTTTTGGGCACCCTCACATCACGTAGAAATTAGCAGCCATTGGCGAGATGGATGCGCGGTCTGCGTCCACCATGTTGTCCGAAGTCCGCACCCTCCCCCCAGGGAGATCCATTGAGCTATTTGCTGAAAGCCACAAGAGTTATCACCTCTAATCGAGATGGTATCGCGCTGTTGGTTAGAGCGGCACCCCGACAACACAAATTTCCGGTACACTAGAAAGATGTGATGTGAATAAAGAAATACATGTACAAGCAATAACCCTGCACCTATATTGTTACTATAATATTGCAATTAAGATATTAATAAAGTTTTACAAAACAATATAGGAGAGGGAGCACTTGAAACGTTTCTCTCTGTTTTTTTGCTTTGTTTTATTTTAGAAATTAATTAATGTTTATAAGATATTACCCGCGGTTAATATCGACCCCCATTTTGCTTCGAGTTTCTTTTTTCAGAGGAGTATTTGCAATGAAACACGGGTGAGTACTCAAGCACACAAGCACACAAACACAAACACACACACACACACACACAC
>NW_004798084.1:199452-201456 GCF_000002075.1 Aplysia californica | reverse complement strand
AGAGAGAGAGAGAGAGAGAGAGAGAGAGAGAGAGAGACCGACTTTGAAAAAGTGATGACGACAGAAAATCTTTTGTGTAACATAAATCTCAGGAATACAGCTAGATCTAGATCTAGCTAACATAAGGTCAGTAACACTCCCTTGTTTTTTTTTCCCCACCTGTCTTTTTCACTCAACATAGGCCCACCGAACGATGGAATCAGTGTGTTGGTGAAAAGACAGCGGTATTTAAACTTACGAAAGGTAAATAATAGCTGAAATCCTGGCGTGTTTATCAAACAGTTCCACTCCACATATGGCGCACCGGTAAACGAGGTCGGCCTCTCAATCGCTGATATCGGACAATTAAAAAAGCAATAAAGTCCTCGCTTCAGGTCGCGCACGCGGGCCCGCGATCCTCCATCTGCTCTGACGGTATGCACCGGCGCGTGCCGATACTCCAGGCCGAGCGCTGATTGGTTGAGAGCGCCGGCACGTAGCCATTGTTCCGGTGTCAGTATAGCTTCTTCCCTGGTGACACTTGGCGTGGGGAAACGGTTGAGTTTAGTATAAAATCGACCATGTCTCGGAATGTCGGACTAACGGTTCTTACCCCTGTTGAGAAATGCAGAAGATATTCTAGCAGGACTGTGTGGACTTAAACAACGTTGGTCTATGATTTACCCTGTACACAACGCCTTCACTTCAGCCTTCAAAATAACTTACGAGAGGTTGCCCACTACTATTCGTGAATCTTCAGTTTGGCCAGTTATTTCTACTTTCGGTTTCACAACAGTGGAAGAAGCCAGAATGGAACGACTTACAAATATCTGTGAAGCTACCAGCCAGTCGTTGGATCTGGATACATTCAGACCTACTCACAGAAAGGTAAGTTTTGTATGATAGTTATTATTTTAAATTATTCGATTATTATTTTCCCGTTTCCTTATTATAATAATAATACATAATAAAATAATAATAATAATTATTATTATAGGGGAATTTTTATTATTATTACTGTTATTATTATGTTAATATTTTTATGTAGATCTATATTACTAGAAGGCCTATAATAATAAATTATATGGTTTTATTATAATGATTATGATGATTAAACTGTTAAAATACTAAGGCTATGTTGGCATTGGAACATTATTTACAATAAATTAATTAAATTATTCAAACAGATAATTAGTTCACTGATATCTCATCATAAAAGTTAAAATTAAGAAACCTGTTATACAGTGTATGATGTTGTTTGTATAGTATGTGTATAATTCATGTAGGCCTATTACAATAGTTCAGCTGTCATGCATAGAATGATGTTATTATATGTTCATTTTACAACATAGTTAGGTGCAAGTCCTAGTTTAGATTTTTATTAAATTTCTATTCTCTTTTCATGATTTAATGTAGGCTAAATTTTCTAAAGGTTTATGGTGGTAGTGAAATGTTATTATAATCCTAGTAGAAAAAAAATGTTGAGGATGGTTTAAAGCTAGTACAGTCTCAGCAAGATAAAACACTCATACTCTGTGTTTAAGTCATCGTTAATTTTTTTTATTGACAAAAACATTTATTAAGGTATACCTACTCTTTGTATAGAGCCTGTCTGAAACCTTCATATATAACATTTTGATTCACAAAACAAGCTACTTAGTTTTGTTGTTAAAATGATTTCTCCACTTTTTAAAAGCAGATTTTATTTGATTGTTTTACAGGGTAAAAAACTGCTTGCAGAAAAGAAACGGAGAGCAAGAATCAACAACTGTCTGATGCAGATTCGAGATATTGTGTGTGAAGGAGATGAAGATAAGGTGTGTTATAATTTATTTATGCTTTTCTTTAGTAGTCCACAGTCACAAAAGTGACATGCTAGAGAGGTAACCAAATCACACTCCTTTGTTAATTAACTCTCTTGTGCTAGGCCAGTATTATTTATTATGTTCTCCTATATATATAACAATCAAGTTTTTTAGTCCTGGTCTCTCTTCTCTCTCTCTCTCTCTCTCTCTCTCTCTCTCT